>NW_022589746.1:9744760-9922755 GCF_004348235.1 Phoca vitulina
TATATATATATATATATATATATATATATATATATATATATATAAATTTGGCAGTGGCTGGGAGGGAGGAGTATGTTTTAAATACTATACTGGAATGGGGTGTCTGGGTGGCTCAGTGGGCTGAGTGTCTGACTCTTGATGTCAGCTCAGGTCTTGATTTCAGTGTCATGAGTTCAAGCCCCACGTTGGGCTCCTACTGAAAAAAAATAAAAATGAAAATAAATAAAATAAATACTATACTGAGAAAAATGGGGCACGTCCCAATCACTTGGGGAAACAGCAACAATGATGTCAAAAACCTTAGTGTCTGTGTGCTTTAGCAGTCTGATATTTTTTAAAGAGATTGATTTCTCTTATACTCTGCTAGCTGGGGGATGCTTGGTATCTGGAGGCCAGTTGACTTGCTCTTTGCCCTGGTGCTTGATGAAAGGATGTGAGCTGCTTCACACGGGAGAGCTCTCCAGTGAGATGTGTGCTTGTGTGGGACTGCACTTCTCTGTGGGTGTTAATGGAGTTAAGTGTGCGAGTTTCCAAGCCAGAAGAGCAATAGGGAAGGGAAGTATTCCAAAAGGGGTGGAGCACCATGACATAGCTGTAGGGGAGAAGAGTTAGTCTGCTCTGAGGCATCTGGGTGTCTCCTGCAAGCTCACTTTCTATCATACAACCTTCTTCCTGTCAGGGAATAGGATGTTCTCAAGTCCAGGAACGTTAGAGGCTAAAACCGAAGTTAAGAAAACTATTGTCTTTTAACATAACAACTGGAAATCTCCTCAAAATAATATTGTGAAGTGCTTTGCTTAGGGTGTGAGGAAAAATTGCGTCTTTTTTTTTATTATTATTACCATTGTTTCCCCATTTTCAAAGCTGGAAGTCTGGAATTTTGACAAGATGTTCTAGGCTCAGTCTGCGCTGCTGAAGCAGGAAACATGAATGCTGCGTGCTTGGAGGTACCACGGGCTACCGAGGAAATTGACTCTGAGGGTGTTTTCACAAACACGTACCGAGGTGATGGTGAAGGTCAGGTTTAGGAAAATAAATCATTGTTGTTTTTAAAAATGTTTCCCCCAGCTTAATCTTATTATGATTCCCTATTTTTCTTTTTTCTTGATGTATTCATATGTTTTCTTCCCAGCTCTTTGTATGTGTTCTGTAAGCGATCTCATATCCTTTTCGTAAGACATCTGGGTTTGAACAAATAAATGAAAGGAATTCCATCCTTGAAGCCAATTGAATATTGGCTGAATTCAGTCAGTTAAAGACTTTTTATTTATTTACAATGAAGCCCCCACACCCCATTCATACATATGTATAGTCACACACCACACACACACACACACACACACACACTCCCTATACCCCTTATATTTATATGGAAACATAGTCAAAAGTTACATTCAGCCTCACAAAGATGGAGTTGTGGTAGATTAAAGGAAACTTCTTTCTAAAATGTAAATCTGATTCCATCTTGTCCATTGGCCACATCTCTGCCTTCGTCCCTGTGAGGTGAAGTCTGCCCCACACCTCATGCAGTCCCTGGTCCCCTCACCTTGTCACCACCCTACCCTCCAGCAAGGTGGCCATGCCCATGCTGCTTCACACTGCTCCCAACCACAGGCCTCTCTGGTCTTCTCTCTGTTGCACTTGAATTTTGACCCATAGGCCCTGGCAGTTTGCATGGTTTATTCCTTCAATCATTTGGCATTTCTGCATTCTCATTATGTCATGTGTAAAAGTATGTGTGAATTCTGTGCCTCACAAGTCACAGATCCAAAGACCCTGCGAGGCACCAAAAGGGAACATCATAGTTTCAATCTGTTGAGACCTAATATACGTGTTGGTTTTATAATACACTTTTGGAGAAATTCCTCCAAACTTTTCAATTTCTTCAGCGATATAATGAATCCATGTTTTTTTTTCCCCTCGGGGGAAAAAAAGATAAGCCAAAACCATTGCCATAGCTATCTATCCTGAACAAATGTTACAACTCAAGGTGCATCCATTTTTTCCTCTTTCTCTATTTGCTCCTTCTCTGCTGAACTTGATGCAAGAGAAATTTTATATTAAAATGATGTATTTTAGAAAATCTCTGTATCATTTAAATTATTTTAAGAACTGCTCTCACAGTTACCTGTTGCTACAGAGCCATCCCAAAATTTAATGACTATGGGTAATAACCATCCACTGCTCACTTTGTTGCACTTTGGGCTGTTTGCAGCTGAGCAGGTCTTCTGTCCTGCCTGGGGTCACTCATGCAGCTGCAGGCATCTGGGCTCCAGCTGGGGCCAGATGGCCCAAGATTGTCTCACTCACCTCTATGGCAACTAGCGGGGCTGCCTGAAGGCATCTCAGTTCCCCTTTGCATGGCTGAGCCAACAGTCTTGCCAGTCTGAGAGGGGGAGAGCAGAAACGGTCCTCATCACAGCCAAACTTGGAAGTCACATACGTCAGGACCATCACATCCTCTTGGTCAAGGCAAGTCACAAGTCCAGCCTGGATTCTAGAGCTGAAGGAATACACTCTCCCATGATGGGAAAGACAGGAAATCATCTGTGACCATGTTTAATCTACCACCATCTTAATGTGTGTCACATTCATTTAATGAGTAGTAGATAAGCAAATAAAAGAAATAACATGTTGCAAGTCTGAATATTAAGGAAACAAGAGTCTGGTGTCATTTTTAAACTTCTAACAAGATTCATTGGAAAATTAGGCCCTGTGATAATTGAAAGAAAACCAAAAATCGGTATTGCTGTAGCCCATGTTACTCATTCTTACTATCATCTGGCTCTACCTAAACCGTGCCTACTGAGTAAAGATCTTTTTAGAAAGCTACCAGTTTCTATAATTTATTGAAAGGGGAAACAGTTTGGGGACATGTTCAATGCCTAGTAATATTTAATTGAGGCCATGACTTGGGGCCCAAAGTGAAACCAATTTTAAAAAATAACTTCTATTTAAATGGAAACTCTAGCATTTGCTTATGTAATGAGGATGCCTCCATTTTACTACTCATTTTATTTACAGTTTGCACTCAAAGTTGAAATCAGTTTTCCAGAAAACAGAACTTTTTTATATTAGTGGCAAGTGACCATTGGATGCCATTTATCATCACTTTTTATTGTATTCCAGGTGCTTTTCTCAGTATATTCTTTTCAGTAAACTCCAGTTAAGCACAAATATCCTTTAATCATTTTAGCATTGATGTTTTCTTGCTGGGGAAAATCAATTCCTAGTAAAATTCATGCAAACCTATCAACACAACACTTCCATGAAACGTGGCGATGAGATTACTGAGAGACCCGTCAAGTGAGCCCGGTCATTTCTGATCCCAGCCACAACCGAGAGAAACACAACGTATATTTGTCAGTTACACTTCCATGAAGCTGGGGGTGGAGATCTGTTTGGGGAGAAGGGACATGTCTCCAAAAGACGATATTCTTACTCACGAACTCCATGTGTAGAGGAGATTTACAGTTAAGATTTTACAGTTTCCCTCATAAAGCAAAAAAGAAACACAGCCTACATTTGTTTGCTGAGAAACATTTTCCCTTCTCCCACTGCCAAATTAAAGAGGTCAGTTATCACTTCTGACCTCGTAAGTTCACAAGTCAGTTTGCATCTGTGAAAAATCTGAATATTTCATCTCAAATCTGGATAATTCCAAAGGATAGTGTTAGAGAAGGCTCTGCTCTTAGGTAAGAAGTCACACTCCTACAAATAGTATCTTTGCCTTCTGACCTTAGACTTTCTAGACTCTTCTCCCCCAACATGAAAAAAAATTCCCATCTCTGCTGAAATTCCATACCTGTTCCCACATGGCATCCACTGATCCTTGAATATGCTTAGCATAATCATTTAAATCCTGCCTGATAAATTCTAAAATTAGACCCTCTCTGTGTCTACTTCTGTCATCGACTATTTCTTGTCGTGGGCAAGAATCACATTCACTTGTTTCTTCATACATCTTACAACTTATTTTATGGTGAACATTTTATATCAAAGAACAACAGACTGAATTAATAATATTTATGCACGGAAAAAAAAATTGGGTTTTATCCATGCAATACACAAGTACAGTCCAGGGAGCTCTGTCAACAGTCTTTGATTCATTCACCTACATCTTTGGAGAGTGTGCATGGCTGGGGCACTGAGGACCAGATTTTCCCTTCTGTCTTACAGTTTAATTCAGCCTATGCCATCAGCCCAAAAAGTGTCGCTGTCCTGGTTCAGATGAGAGAACTAGGTGCCATCAACAACTTGCCCCGGGTCTGGCCCTAGCAAATGCTCAGGTGGGATTTTAACACAAACCTATCCTTTTTCCTACCAAATCTCTGCGCCTTAGTGTAATTTACAGTTTTAACCTTTTATCCTTCAAGGCTTTCTCCACATGTTCCCTCTCTTCTTTCAATGCACTTGTTTTTATTTGCAGATGGCATAATAACAGTTTGGGCATCCTTCCAACCAAGGTCTTTATTCCTTGAATATTTTGGAAGGAAAAGGCATCTTTAATTAAAACCACTTACAAAAGGGCTTTTAGCCTCCAGAAATGACGGACCCTTAAGAAAAAACAAAGTTAGGTTGGGGACAGCTCAACCAGTGATCCTGACTCTCTCTCCCCCAATTTTTCTCTTCCTTCCTTTTCTTGGGGATCGGGGGCAGGAGGAGGGAGGAGATGTCTTTGCTTTTAACTGTGATCCGGGCTACAGTGATTTCTTTCACAAGCTCTCCATGGTTCCTTCTTAGAGGGTTGTAGGTTTGAATCATTTTCGGAGTGATCATCTGACCACGTGCTACTACGAAGTAAACTAATGATGAAATCAACAGCTGTCATTGCACTGATATTTATTGAGCACGGACTGCACTTTGGGTCAGCGCCTCCCTGCTTACAGCAGGTGCGCCTGGTGGATCATAAAGATTGTGAAATTTGTCCGGGGTTACCCAGCATGTAGATCAGAAGCTGGTATGTCTCTTACTCACCTGTTAGAAGTCAGAGCAGGCATCACGCGTTCCAACAAACTTCCTCTGCTGTGCTCCCTGAACTGAAATTCTAGTCCATCAGGCTCTGTGTGTTGGTCTCCTCTGTGGTCAAGTGTCCGGTCTCTGAGGGCAAGGGATCCTTTCTCATTTGAAGTTTAATTCCCAGAATCTAACAGAGCGCCCGACGTATGTTCCTTGATAACTGAACTGTGGAAATAGGGGGTGTGATCTCAGTGGGGGTGGTCTGAAAATAAGAATCCTGGGAGCTGGATCTGATCATAGTAGCAGCTGATCTTGACTGAGCAGTTAGGACTTGCTAGACCTTGAGCAGCCTTCAAATGAGGTACCTGATTCCTCCCACTTCACGTGGAAACAAGCAGGGACAGAGAGACTTGGTCATATGTTTGGGGCCACTGGTCTAGTATGTGGTAGAGCCAGGATCAGAGCCCAGATCCCAACCTATGCTCTTAACCACCAAGTTTTATTCCTTTTCCAGGCTACTCAGAACTGATCATTCCATTTCTCCTCACCTCGGTGCCTTTATTTTTTTAAGAGTCAAATTATTTTTATTTATTTAAATCTTGACATAGGTGCCCTCCATTTTAATGGTACAATTAATACCTACATCATTCAATGTGCGTTCACAGAGATACTGTATGTCCTAGGCACTATCGTAGGCCCCTAGGCCCTAGAGATTCAGCAGTGAACAAAACTGGCCTAGTTCCTGCAGTTAACCCTACATTCTGATCAGGGGCACAACAACAACAACAACAACAAAAATAAAGAATACAATATGTAGTGTATAAGTAGGTAATACATACTATAGGGAAAAATAGAAAAACTAGAAAAAGAGAAGGTGCATGGGGGGTAGTGACAGGGAATCACTGAATTAGGTAGGGGTGGTCAAGGAAAGCCTCACAGAAGACAGTAGCTGAGCAGAGGCCTGGGGGAGTGGGGGGAGGGGCCAGTGGCTAGAGAGGAAGGATGTTCCCAGCAGAGAGAAATGTGCAAATGTCCTGAGGCAGGAGCTTGAATGGCTAGTTCAAGAAAGATCAAGGAGGCCATGTGGCTGGAAAGCCGCCAGCAAGCAGAGGTTTACTGAGAAGGAGGACAGGTGGGAGGGGAGGATTTGTTTTAGTGGTTTTCATTTTGAGATGCTTATTAAACATCCATAGGGAGAGGTCAAGGAGGCACATAGCTACATACAAGAATCAAGAATGCCAGGCTGAGGACATCTGGATTGGCACATCCATGCAGAAGTCCTCAGTTCATAAACCATTTAAGTCTGTGGCAGCCCAGAGAGGGAAGGAAATACGATGAGTTGCCCCGGAGGAGATGGTATCTGGGCTGGATCCTGAAGAACTTGCATCAGATCGAGGAGCAGAAATCGGGGTGGAGGACACTGAAGACAGGGACAGAGTTGGTGCCAGGACACAGGACAAGGAGAGGTTCAGAGTGTTGGGAGCGGGGTCAGATGTGGCTGTATGGCAGGACACAGTGCAGAGGGGGTGGGAAAGGGCCACCTGGTGAGGTTAGAGAAGCAGATTGGGGAGCCAGATTGCTAACATCTTTTGCCGACATGCCAAGGAATTTAGTATTTGTTCTGTAAACAGATGGGAGCCATCGAAGGCTTTTAAACAGGAATGTCACATGATCGGATACATCGTTTAGAAAAGTAACTGGCAGTACAGTGTAGGTTCATTGGAGAAGAGGAGGCTTAACTCATGTACATAGTAACTATCGACGAGGTTGAAAGTGACGGTCACCCGAGACATACAGGTCAACGTTATGGAAAGATTACAGGTACATCTTCCTATTGAAAAAAATATTCCTTAAAGAAATAAATAAAGGCCTGTGTTTAATGTTACTTATTGTTATCATTTTGGGGAGAGCATAATATGATGGGTCTGACTTCTTTGTCTTGAAGGCCTTAAATAATTTTCCTTCTAAACCAATGATCTGTTTTGAAATGTGAGTACATTGTAAATATTCACATTTCTCTTCACAGAGCGGGACCCTCAGGTGTCACAGTTAACTACTCATTTTACTTGGTTCCTAAAGAAACTGATCCAACTTTATCTTTTTAAAGGATTTTATTTATTTATTTTTGAGAGAGAAAGCACAAGCATGAGCACGGGGGAGGGGCAGGCAGAGGGGGAGGGAGAAGCAGGCTCCCCAGTGAGCGGAGAGCCCAACGTGGGGCTGGATCCCAGGACCCCAAGATCATGACCAGAGCTGAAGGCAGATGCTTCACTGACTGAGCCACCCAGGCACCCTCCCCCATTTTGATTTAATATATGGGAAAGAAAAGGTGGCAATCCAGAAATACCCCCATATTTTCTATTCCTGAATACCATTACCCATATCATACTGACCAAATTGCAGTATTTCATTTTGGAAAAACACAAGCTGTAGGAACTAGGAATATGCATACCTGAAAGCTTGTTGAAGGGAGCTCCCCACGATCAGACAGGAGCTTATTCTTTGTGCTGATAGAGTCGGAATGCAAAGCCACCTTTCTTGCATGTCTGTTCTGTGCCAGACACTGTCACATGAATTTTTATTTAATTTTTAAAACATTTTGAAGATGCACAGAATGTCCATCAGTATCCTGGGACATTTGCGAGTTTTAAAAGTTTCACAGGGTTCTAATTAGGAACCTGGGAAGCTTTTGTAGAAGGGAGTAGTGATATATTATCCTTCCATTCCAAACCATTCTTGCTCCTCTTTTCTTATCAAATTCCCACCTTTTGGTCAAACGCAGAGAGCAACTTGAGAAAACACAGGGCACAGAGTTTCTGCTTTGAGAATGTGTAATGTGCTCAGTATTTTAAATGTATTGATAAAATGTTTCTAATCAATTTTGGAAGCAGAATAATGTTTTTAATCCTGTAGGAATAGTGATGTGCAAAGGACTACCGTCAAAATAGGAATAAGGAAATGATGCTATTTTAACTTGAGTAGACACCTGTAGATATCTCTGTTTTGTAAAATTGTACTAGATTATCAGCTATAGGGGTATCTTAAACCACCACTCAAGAAGAAAGTGTGCACACACTCACCCATTATCTGCACTACTTTGAAATGTATTGGGTATTAACTACTAATCATTATTTCTCACATTGAGAGTCACATTCCTCATTTTTGTTTTATTTTGACTTTCCAAACATCAGTTCTCTCTTGTTGTGAAGGCAGGGTTTTATGGACACTTTTTTCTCATTCTCAGCCCAATCAACCTACCGTCATATGGTGGGCTTTTGTTCAGCTCTTATTCTAGTAAAGGATAAATCATAATACCCATCTGTCCTTGACTCTTTTTAATTCCAGCGAGTTTTTAAATATACAGTGTTTTTCAGTTAATGAAATGTCGGGACAGTTAAGTAGTAAATTCTGTGCGAAAGTCGATTTCTAGGTCAGAAAAATTCAAACTATGGAGTTATTAACTGGAATCAATTTGCATATATCTTGTTTCATTGTCACTTCGGTGTTAGGAAGGAAAGAAGAAATAGCCAGGGAATATGTGATTAGTCCAAAATGGATGGATTGAATTCATTTGATAAATATAATTAGCCTTTAAGCGCCAGCGTCATTAAACAGGAACAATTTGCCGAAGACAAAGGAGGTTTATGCAAATCCTGGTGTGCCTTTTATTTTATGAGTTAGCCTTGTCTAGATTTATGCAGGGCTGAAATACTTGACCTTCGTGTTGAGTGGTTGGCTTTATTGAGGGGAAATGATTTCTGTGGAATACCAAGGCTGTACCTGTGGCTCTTTGAAAGAGGTCCAACTATCTACGGCCATACCACCCTGAACGCGCCCGATCTCGTCTGAAAGAGGTCCAACTCTCTGAAAATGGGTGTTGAAATGAGCATCAGTAGGAGCACCTGGGTAGCTCAGTGGGTTAAGCGTCTGCCTTTGGCTCAGGTCATGATCCCAAGGTCCTGGTATCGAGCCCCGTGTCAGGTTCCCTGCTCAGTGGAGAGTTTGCTTCTCCCTCTCCCTCTGCCCCTTACCCTCTTTCTCTCAACCTCACCCTCTCCCTCCCCCTCTCCCCTCTCCCTTTGCCCCTCACCCTCACCCCTCTGACCCTCCTCCCTCCCCTCTCCCCCTGTTCATATGCTTGCCCTGGTGCATATAAGTTGGTGCACACACTCTCTCTTTCTCTCAAATAAATAAAATCAAAAGAAAAGAAAACAGCACCATGTACTGAAATGCATAAGAAAGATGACTCCTCATAACAGTCCAGGTGAGGAAAGCCCACGCAATGAGCAGCATGGCTGCCAAGACCACAGACGGTGTTTCTCACAGGTTCAGAAGGCCAGGTACATATTTCTTTTCTCCCTCCCCCCAAGATTTGCTTTATATTTTAATAAAATGTGGGTTTTGGTTGGGCACTACTTGGTAAAGAAAGAGGAATCATTACCAGTAGTGAAACTTTACCTTTTGACCCTTGACAACTTTGCAGTAGTGAGCTTCAATGGAATCTCTCTTTTTGTTTTTTTTTTTTTCTTTTGGTTTTGATCAGACTGCTATGCATGCTGAATTATGCCCCACAAATCCTAAAGCAGGAAAGCAGAAGTGTTCTCATTATCACTCCAAACTCTGAAGTGCTCGGCACAAAGTTTCAGGGGGTAGCTTTGCATAGTGTGTGAGCATCTGAGCTTTGGGGTGCTAGAAGCCCATTTTAACAAGGGCAGTTTAATCACCAACCAGAATGACTGTATTTGTTATTTAAGAGTTTTTATTGTAAATAAAATGAAAACTTAGGTAGGATATCCTGACCTCAGATTATAAAATGCCCACTTAAGATATTAAAGAACTTACTTAGGTAGGATATCTTGACCTCAGGTTCTAAAATGCCCATTTAAGATATTAAAGAACTTACTGCCCATTTAAGGTATTAAAGAAATTACTTAGGTAGGACATCTTGACCTCAGGTTCTAAAATGCCCGTTTGAGGTATTAAAGAACTTACCTGCCCAGATGGGAAGAAGATATTTGAGTTATAAGGCCCTTTGTGAATGATATAAAGAGGCCAAGACCACAGTGGCTTTGAGTCTCCATTAATGGTTAGGATAGCGCATGAAGGCTGTTGAAGAAATGATTATTTATAGGTGGAATTTTTATTAATGGGGATAATGCTTGCCCAGTTACCTCAAGTTTTATCTTAAATATCACCCATTCTGTGATACCTCTTCTTCCCACTCTCTTCTGGAGCACTGCATTTCTTACCCATTCTGATCTGTATGTACCCGCATCTTTGTACCTGTAACTCAGCATCGGAGTTTGCAGCCTAGTTGACGGACTAGCTGGAACAGGATTTGGTAAATGTGCTCAGGATATAAATGGAAAAATGATAAATGATAGACAAGTAGATATAAATGTGCTTGGAAGAAAGTACATGAAAGGCTGTAAAAATGAAATGGGAAAAAATATGAAATATATAATGAAATATATGAAATATATTTCTGCAATTTATTTAGAAGTTTTTTAATAACTTGTGTGCTGCCATTATTTGGTCAGCTCTTCAAATTCTATTTCTGTGTGAGGACTTTCCATTCAAGGATTCCACATTGCCATCCCCGAACATGTTCTTCACAGCAAATATCTCCTGATGGTTTCTTTCATCTTACTCTTAACAAAGGATAAGATGCCAAATCAAGATGTATAAAATAATTACCCCTTGAGGGGAGATGTATCGAAGAGTCACTACCACCTTCTGTTTGCGTCTTCTGTGTTGCCCTAAGGGAAACAAGGGTGCCAACCCACCTGTCAATGTCTGCCATTGGATTTCTGCAGTGTAAATCTGCAATTTACATCACTCATCTTAAACTGACTTGTGCTGATGAGCTAAGAACTAGCGGGCATCAACCCTCTCGATAAAGTTCATATTTCTGGGATTCTTACAATCTTATCAAAATGATTTTACTCCTAACATCATTTCTTTTAGATGCTGGAATTGTGGGCCACTGCCCATTTATATAACCAGCTAGTGTAACTCCACAGAAACAAACAATTATCAGGTCAGAAGAAAGAAGAGAAGGACTCAGTCAGACAGACGAGGACTCTCATCTCAGCTCCACTAAGTTATTCAAGGACCCTCAATGTTCTCATCTACAAAATGGGGTCAACAATACAGTCTAACTGAGAGAGTTTGTGTGAATAAATAATATGATCCAGGCAAAGTGTTTAACATTGGGTGGAGCACAGAATAAGCGTTTAAAACTAGGAGCTATAATAATAACACACTGTTACTTTAAAGTAATGTGGCAAGACACAAAAGAGAATTAATTTGCTGGAAGAGTCCACCAGGACTATGTGTTAGATAGGGAATGCTAAGCCGTTCTAGCAAAAGATCCCTTGGAGTTCAGGAGCTCAAAGAAAGCAGTTTAGGTATTGTTCACATAAAGGTCTTCGAGGGGTGTTCCAAGTCAGTGAGTTTGACTTCGTCAGGTCATCTTCCAGGTCTCTCTAGTTAGTATCGTTCCAGCACATGCAAAGGACAAAGAACATGGAGGTGCAAAGGTGGGAAATTTGGGGTCAAGCATCGAAGTGGCATCTGTCAGGTCCACGCAGACTGCCCTGGGGAAGAACAACCACTAAGCTGTGTACCCCAGCAAGGAAGGTGGCTGGACGGCCATGCTTCTGCTCAAGGAATTTTCCTTGAGCTGTTAGTCTTCTGTGGGGAGATTGGCAGAACACACACAGGTCCAAGGAAGTTGCCTCCTTGTGAAGCTTGTGAGTCAAGCCTGTCTCAAGCATATAGTCTTGTGGTTTTCTTTTTATTAAATGAGGAGTGAAAATAAACCGTTTACACGATCGCTTCCAGTTCTCGGTACCATAGAATTGGAGAATACTGGCTTTCAGCAAAATACCACTTTGGTTAAATATTTTCCTAATTGAAAAATCGCCAACAAAAATATAGAGTAAGTATTGTAAGGATTTATTTTGTTTTCCGTTTTCAAATATGAAATAACATTAAGTGAAGTTAGGACAAACAACCTCTAAATTTATCCATTCAAACATTCTTAAAAACAAATAGAAAAGGTTAACCATGCCAGTTTTCCTAAGCTGTTTTTCTAAATTGGAAAATCCTGAAATTCCTATGATTGTCTATTAGATGTGATCATTGTATTTTTAAAATATTTTTTCACCAGGCTTCAGCTGTTGTGGGATTCACATCAGAAATCAAAGAGAAAGGGGATGAAGGTCAGGGTTAGTGTTAGCTTTTTCAGATCTTGGTAAAGAGAACGAGAAACTTCAAGATATACATTATTTTTTATTGATATTTACATATAAGGAGATAGGTGATGTTTTTTAAAATTCCATTTTTGGGCAGCACAGTATGTGTTCGGAGGAACGACTTTGATAAACTGCCAAAGGTAGAGGGCAAGACTGCAAAGGCATAAACTACTCCGTGTAAGATTAGAATGATTTATATTCTTTCTGAAATCTACTAGAGTGAGCGTAGGAACCTCTTCCAGGGAATCTGGCACTTAGAATATGGAAATATCGTTATAGTTTCCTGAAGCAGGAGTTGTTTCTGTCTTCTTCGCCAGGACACAGCCCCAGGATTTAGAGGGATGCCTGAGAGATTATAGATATAAATATAAATATTTAGTTACAGAGAGAGATGGTAAGTTCTCATATTTCGTTGAATGAATGGTTGATTATAGAAGTTGGAGCATCAGAGGAGCCTCAGTTTACCCCTGGGTTATATAAGCAACCTGTAGATGGGGAAGATGTCATTTGGCAAATGACCATAGTTGCTACAAAAACAACAGTGGGTATTTCCCAAGGGATTTTTTTAAAAGATTTTTTTTTTTTTTTGGCAGAGTAAGAAAAGTAACTCAATAGAAGTAGATAATTTCGTCTGTTGACCTTTTGAATATCATAAATCACGTGTGACAGAGCCCATTGATTGTAGTCATCTTGAATGGTTGGTAGAGGCTTTGCTGTGACCATTCACTTACTCACTTATTTGTTTTCTTTTTAGCATGTACTTATGCCAGACACTGTGCTTATTACACTGTGATTATAGTGACAACCACAGGGGACAAGACTGCCTTCGATGAGCTTATAGTCCAGGGGCCAATACAGACGAGTCGCCAGGTTATTAGTACATGCAGACTGTGTATGTGTATAGATACAGGGTTTATATAGGACATGCAGGATTTTTCAAATTAGGAGACACTCCGAACAAATGTCTTTCAATTGCAGTGGTTGGAACAAAGGAAATGTGTCTGATTACCACGATTATGAACCGTAAATATTTGAGTACCACGTGAACAAATAATTTGGAACCTAAACACCTTCGCATATTGACTCAGCAACGATTTCATGGTCCTCCCAGGTCCTAATTTTCACCCGTATGGTTGTTGTTGGGATGTGGTGGCAGGGATTGTCCTGGAGACATTTCAGCACTGCACGGTGTCCGAAGTGGCTTTCACTTGGGGCCGGTACCACCTCCAGGAGGCATTTGCAAATTTCCCACAATGACTGTGCACTCGGGGCAGAGGCGGAGATCCCAGGATGCCCTAACGGCACATGGACAGCTCAGTACCCCGGAGAGTCGTTCTGTCCCAGATGTCACTGGCTTCCCATTGAGAAGCACTAGGACAGATGAAGTCCTTCTTTTTCCATTTCTGTGTTCTGAAAATCCTGCTTTAGATATGTGTCCTGGGCTAAGCATGGGCAGTCCATTCACACACGGCAACACAGGACAAAAAGAATTATAGCAGGATCTGTGAGAATTAATGCTATGTTCATGAAGGGAACTATGATCCTGGGGTAACTCCAAACAGAGGACAGTGAGGAAGAAAAACTTAAAATCTATGAGTTATGGGCTAGTCCTCCAGAGGCTGAAAGAGGCAGAAGGAGGAAGGAAGATTTTCTTTCATAATTTGTCTGAGGGTGGGAAAAAAAAATGCCCAGTCTTATTCTCAGATTAAGACCATTAATGAATTTAAAATGTGCAGACCCAAGGCTGTCCTACCCGGTCTTACGAGGATTATGGATTGGATTAAGGGACTTTTCTGTTCCAGCAAAGCTTACAAGAACTTTCCTACTTTATTGAGGTAGAATTCTCTTTAATTTTAATGCGATTTATCTTTTCTTTGTTCTCTTAAAACTGAATCCAAAGCATGTCCTTATCAATGCTTCCATAACCAGGTTAAATATTCTGGAGGACTTTATCCTCTTTTTTGAAGGAAATCTGTTCAAAACCATGGGGGATGTTGTGATCAACACTCTGAAAAGTTTCCTTTACCTTAGGTATATCAGGCAGCACCCCAGGCTGAATTTTGTATACCATTGTGTTTTATTTCAGTAACACAATAAAACCTCACTTACCAGGAAGTGCCTTATCTGTGAACCTCAAATATCTAGGATATAGTAAACCCAAGCAACAAAGTGCCTGATTTTTATGCCAAAAATGCAAAACTTCCAGGCACTCCTGGGAGTCAGTGTATTCTCAATTTACAAACAGTTCTAAGAAGCTTGGTGATCTGCTTCCCTGGCTCGCAACAGATTGAAAAATGCACAGCCAGAGACTTGTGTAGTTCAGGCTGAGGATTGGAGCAGGACTGCCTACAGCCTAGCAAGGAAGAGGTACGGGAAAAGGGTACCGCACATTTATTTGAAAACAATAAAAAAACTCTAAAACCATGTGAGTTTGGAACTGGGTTGTTTTGCTCAGAGGAACCGTCCAGCTAGGCAGTTCCTGAAACGCTGCCCGTTCCCTAGGTATGGTCCTTGGTGATCATAGTAACCATATGAGAGAAGTTTGTAGCACCTTTTATGAGGTTCCCCTCAAATGTGTAATTTTTTTTTCAAATTTGTAATTTTTAAAAATTGTGCTGGTTATAAGACTAAGCCGTAGTTGTCTGGGCGAGGGGGGGTGGTGGTGGGGGAATACACTTGTTTAGAGTAGCTTACTTCCTAATAAAACTGGATCGGTGGGGCAGTTATATGTGAAATTCAGTTTGGAAATCCACCTTTGAACGTTGGAATTTTTCAAAACTAAAGAGAGCAAATTCTGTATTTTCTTATCCCCTCCTCACAGGATATGTGTCTTTCTGACCTACAGATTTCTTGATACCATGTGTTGTTCACTTGATTTCCTCACGCGCACATTTGGATGGGTCATGACGCAATCTCGGGCTACGCTGCATCATCAGGCTGGTTCATGCGTGAACCCACAGTTTCCAACACCCCTTAGAATTGAGGGAGAGAACTTCTTTTATTCATCTTGCACCAGCCTGGGTAAAGAAAATTGAGGAACTGGACTGAAATCAAATGCTACCAAAGTGAAAAATATCAGTTACATAATAATTAAAGCTTACATATTAGATTATTTTTATCTCTTTGTTAGTAACTCTTAGATTAGTATAATTACATCTATGGAGTACGTTCTCCTATCAATTTATTTCAGAGAAGGGCTAATCAGTATTGACAGAGTAAAATGCATAGCCCTAAAATGTTTGGGTATATTGGATCACTATTGTTCTATTACCCAATATCTAATAAGGAAGAAAAATAGACTAGTTATGGAAATAATGATAAACTTTGGTGGGGGTGGGTCTGAAAGAATGAACTGGATGCTGAGTGTAACAAAGGTGACAAGGCCTGACCTGTTTTCTGTCTGAAGTTTTGAGGTCTAGAACCATCCAGTTGCAGTTAAATGGTGGTGCCCACAGTGGGCAGCATAGTGAGATGTTGTCCTCACTCTTTTCTCATCTTATTCTTGCCTGAGTTTTTTACATAATATTTCTGCCCTCTTACTATACAAAGGTAAACATTTTAGACTATTTATACTTGCTGAGGAGGAAATACTGAGATGTGGGTTATCATCTGCACTTTTAAGCATTGGACAAGTGACTTGTAATCATTGGAGAGTTTTGTAAATTTAATTCGTCTATTAAATGGAATTTAAAATAGACCACATGCCTTGCTATTGCCTCCTATTTCTCACTTGAGAATAAGATATCATTTTCTCTCACACGACAGTGTTGTGAATATTATTTGTGAAGGACTTTGAGAGTTTCAAAACAAAGGTGCTGATGGCTTTTGAGAACAAAAATGAATATTGTTGTGATTTTTAATTTATCCCCCTTATCCATGAAATAGTTTCAAATTCATATTTACCTCAGACTTCCTTTGATTGTTAATTCAAGGAGTGAGATACTGAAAATCAACTGAAATTCACATATCCTAACTTCTTTAATGAATGAGTCTCTATGTCCCCATTCAGTGTATACACCCTATTTTAAAATAACCATAGGGAAGACACCCTTATTAAGAATTTTTGGATTGGGGGGCACCTAGGTAGCTCAGTTGGTTAAGCGTCTGACTCTTGGTTTTGGCTCATGTCTTGATCTCTTGGTCGTGGGGATGAGCACCCCATCGGGCTCTGTGTTCAGTACGGAGTCGGCTTCAGATTCTCATTGCCTCCCCCTCTGCTCCTCCCCTGCTTGATCATGCTTTCTTGCTCTCTATCTCTAAAACAAATAAATAAAATCTTAAAAAAAAAATGTCTGGATGGTAGATGTGAAAGTTATTTTTTATGTACTTGCCAGGGGCTATCTAAAGTAGAAGTTCAATGTAAGCAATCCATTTTAATTCTTTGCTTTTCTTACCTTAAAGCTCAATAAACATTTGGTAAATGAATGTTGAGTGTTAATGCATTCTGCTTGCCCATCTCATGAAATAGATGAACGGAGGGCGCCTGGGTGGCTCAGTTGGTTAAGCGACTGCCTTCGGCTCAGGTCATGATCCTGGAGTCCCAGGATCGAGTCCCACATCAGGCTCCCTGCTCAGCAGGGAGTCTGCTTCTCCCTCTCCCGCTCCCCCCTCTTGTGCTCTCTCTCTCAAATAAATAAATAAAATCTTTAAAAAAAAAAAAGAAATAGATGAACGGAGGCAGGTACCTTAATAAAAGCAGCAGGGACTTAAGCACTTAATCCTGGTGAAATGAAGATGTTTAAGTGCCACTCACTCTTCCTGAGTGACTCTTGGGTCAGAAGCAGTCAGTCAACTGCAAACATCTTATGTGCGGTTAAGAAATCCAAGTTAATTTGTAGAATTAAATAATTCCCAGCACTGCCCAATAAAACAGTGCTAGATCTTAGTAGTTTGTTGCATAAATAGCAATTATTGGTAGTGGTTGATAACACTGAGTATATTACACAGCTCTTCTGAACTTGGCACGGATGCCTGAGACAGCCCAGTCTCACTGGCCATTATAATCAAGACTAACACATTGCAGAGGAATACTTTCTCTTGCCTGTCACCAATGTAACTTAGCCTCTGACTGTATTCTCCCCAAATAAAAATCCAAATAGGAATATAAAAAGTTAGCTAACTATCTAGATTTTTTTAGAAGGAGAATCAAATATCCAAATTGAAGACCCCAGTTGGGGGTAAATTGGGGATAAGGAAAAGCTTGCCTTGACCTTAGATAATTCTTTCCAAGGACTGTAGCTCTTGAAACTTTAAATAAATGTCCTCAAAATAGTAATTATGAAATAACCTTTTGTATCTGGTGTTTTTAATCATTGTGTTCTAAATGGTAGGCAGGAGATATATTTTGTTCCCCTTGGTGTCTCCCCTGCAGCATCGAGCTCTGTATCCCCCACATTGTAGCTGATTCCCTGGTGAATGAATGTTGAATGAGTCAGTGGATGGTACCTTGCATGGTGTCTCCCCTTCCGACCCCAACAAACAAGGTGGAAAATGGTTGGTAATTGCTTACTGGAACATGAATACATAAAAACATACATGTAGATGATTCCAGATTTATCCGACATTTTAGGTGTTGTCTTCATGCCTCACAAGTTTTAGGTAACAGATTGTTAAATGCTTGAATTTTTTTTTAATTGGAGTGTCTGTTAAAAGCAGTTTGGAATAGAACTGGTTCAAAGGGAAGATTATATTTTGTAATTCTATTGGGGTTTTTTTCCCCATTAGGAAAACTCTTCTAGAGCCTATTGTGGTTTTTGGTAAATTATTGCAGTTATTGATGAATTTCAGAAGTGGAGTACTTTGTTTTGGAAATATTCACATAATAGAGGTTGGACTTGGTGAATGTGACCCCCAGTTCTCACATAGCTGGCTGTTGAAGGCCTCCTCTCAGGAAACTCAAAGCTTGAGCCATCTCTTCGAAGAAATCAGGGAATCATCCATACAGACTGTCTTATGATCAGGTTCGTGGCACTTGAACTTGTAGTTTTTCCACAGTGTATGCAGTCGAGCATTCAGATTTATTAAATGGGTCCATACCTGAATCATAAAAACAGGCGTGGGCATTTTCCTCCTAACTCTGTGTTTTGCTTAAGAGGGTCCGGAAGGCCTGTGGGCGTCAGCAGAGAAACAACTCATACTTCAAACTACATGCAAACAGAGTTTATACTCAGTAAAAACACATTCTTTGGAACAAGCTCTTTAACATATCATCTCTAATTTTACCTGGGCTTTTGTTTTGTATCAGTTTACCAAAGTGGAAGTGAGGATGTAGATGGATACCAGTCATACTTTAAGAAAGGAACTACACGCAATAAATAAATAAATAAATAAATAAATAAATAAATAAATAAGGGGCCTTCGGTATGCCAAATAAATCATGGCCATGTAACCGCAAAACAAAAGAGATTAGAGAAACTACAGCGTTTTCCAACTTTTTTATCATCCAAGATGGAGCAACACTGACCGTGTCTTTTCAGAGACCTAAATTTGTTCTTCAGTCTGTATACAAAAATAGCAACAGTAATCATATTGTTACTTTCAATTTGTTTTGAAAGAAACTGTAAAATTAGGAGGTTTTGAAACGGGAACATGGGTGTGGCTGTGCCATGTGTTGTGTGTGTTTCCACGCGGGCAGGAAGTCACAGAGGAAATGAGGGCCAGCCTCGTGCTCTTTCCCTACAACACAATTTTGAGTACTTAGTTGAGGAAAGAGTAAGGTACATTATTTTTTCACATAGGCATCGTGGAATAATTTGTAACCAACTTCTAAGATGTGTCTTTTATTGTCCATGGATATATTTATATTTAATACTTACATTTTCTTTTTTTTAAGATTTTATTTATTTGACAGAGAGAGAGAGAGAGAGTGAGCACAAGTAGGCAGAGCGGCATTCAGAGAGAGAGGGAGAAGCAGACTCCCTGCTGAGCAAGGAGTCTGATGCGGGACTCCATCCCAGGATCCCAGGATCATGACCTGAGCCAAAGGCAGGTGCTTCACCGACTGAGCCACCCAGGCGCCCCAATACTTATATTTCAATAATTATATTTTTCTATAATATATAATATTGCCATACAATATATAATTCTACGTATTTACACACACACACACACACGTGTGCACGCGCCAAAATTTGGCACATCAGTTGGTTCTCCAGTTTTTATTCAGGACAAGGTTTTCTAAAATACGGGGCAGCATAGCATCCCATTTTAAAATTTACACAGAAGTGCCTACTGTGCTTGAAAAAAATCGTTTATTGTGGCTTGAGAGTCAAGGGGCCCTTCAGTCTGTTGGTCACCTGTCTTTCTACCCTCTCAACCAGCCCTGCCCCTCCACGAATGGCCCTGCGTGCCCCATTTCCTATCTGCTCCCTGAATTCACATCACCTCTTCTCACCTACACACCTTTATGAACTCCCTCTCTTCTCCTTATGTTGCCTTTGTATTTGCGAGATAGGTTCTCTGACTGAATTCCAGGTGGACGGCTGGTTTTTCTTTTAGTCAGAAAGGGTTGCTCTTTTTACTTGTGGTTTGCATCAACCCTGACCAGAAGTCTGCAGTCATTTTTTTTTTTTTTACCTTTGCTGCTCCACATTATTGGTGTTTTTCTCTGGGCGCTTTTAAGATTTTCTCTTTATCACTGGTTTGAAGCAATTTGATTATGATGTTCCCTGGTGTATTTTTCTTCATATTTCTTCTCTTTGGCATTTTTTGAGGTTCTTGAATCTGTGGGCTTATAGTTTTCATCAGATCTGGAAATTTTTCAGTCAATATTTCTTCAAACATTGTGTCTACCTCCCTCCCTCCTCCCTATTCCTTCCCTTCTTAGGGAAATCTCATTACCCATTTATTTGGCCATCTGATGTTGTCCCACTTCTCACTGATGCTCCATTCTTTTTTTTTTTTTAAATCTCAGACACTGTATATTTTCTCTCCAGAAGTTTGATTTGGTTCTTTCTATGTCTTGAGTGATTCTGTTACCATGCTCCTACTTGACTTTCTCAACACTGTGTGTGTGTGTGTGTGTGTGTGTGTGTAAGCTCCTTAAATGTCCTTGTCTACTAATGATGCCATCGATTTCACATCCGGGCCCATTTCTGTTGATTCTCTCTTCATTAGGAATTGTACATTTCTGCTTGTTTGCATGTCTGAGGATTTTTAGATTTGATGCCAGACATTGTGAATTTCATTCTATGGGGTACTGATACTTTGTATTCCTCTAAAATGTTTTATCTTTGTTCTGGGATGCATTTGAGTTGGAAACATTTCAATCTTTTTGAGACTTGTGTTTAAAGTTTTTAGGAGACACGCAGAAATTCTTTAGTTTAAGGTCACGTTGGCCCTACTACTGCAGTGCTTTACCAGATGTCCCATGTGTCAGGAGGCCTTTCCGCTCTGGATGGGTGAAATATCAATTCTTCCTGGCTTGTGTGCTCTGAAGATTACTTTGCTACTCCTTTCTTGGGGTCCATCCCCCAGCCTTGGGTAGTTTCCTTCTACACATGCAGTGGGCAGTCACACCCGACAGATTTCCAGAACTCTCCCTCTCTTTGCAGCTCCTTAAATCCTAGTTCAGCCATCACGTCCCTAATGAGAGTCTGTGAATCTCTTTTCTCCCAAAGAGAATTGATTATGATTTCATCTACAGTTTTTCAGCTTTTTACTTTATCTAGCATTATGGCACATCTCTGTTCTATTTTGTATTATTCCTTGAGGTTTATAAGTTACTTCTCAATAAACTGTAAGCTTCTTGAGAGCAAAATCCATGACACACCCTTTTTAAAGTCCCCCATTGCCTATCACAAAATGCGTAGTGCATACCTGGTGCATCATAAAGGTCAATGGAATGAATGAATAAAGGCATTTATAGTATGTCCACATTAGTTAATATGGGAGAATTTGGGCCTCTGTTTAACACTGCAGAAAAATAAAATACATTTTCCAGTAGTTGTCTTTGCTCAGCTTTCCCCTCTCAGTCTTTCTGCATAATTTTACCAGTGACGGGAAGGAGGGAATAATAAGCACATTCATTGAATTTGTAGAGGATACCAAATCCAAAGGGAATTGTAATCTCAAAATATAAGATTAAGGTTAATTATATCTTTGGCAAGTAGGATGAGTGATCACAAAGTAAAATTAAATGAAATGACAAAGTATTGAATTTTAGAAAGAAATTAAGCCACCCGCCCTGATAGAGATGGTTGGAACCACATAAGATTGTAGGAGCTGTAGTGAATCACAAGTTGAAAATGTGTGTCAAAAATGAAATTTCCTGTTGTTATAAGATGTTTTGTAAAAGTGGCAAAGATAATTATCCTTTTCCAGTCATAATTACACAATCCTTATAAAATCCTGTGCCATTTTTGAGGTCTATTTTTATTTTAAGAGCATTAGCAAATATAAGGTTTTAAGAAGAAAGCTATTAAATTTGTTGCAAATGGAACCCCTGAAGAAACCTTATTCCCTTTTTCCCATTTGCTCTTTTATTTTTCTGCAAGAACAAGGTGCATGTACAGAAAATTAGCGTGCTGTAACAAAGAAAACTTGCAAACAAAAAAGAACAACCACTGCCTATAACCGAAACCAAAGCACTAGCCTTAGGATTGGGAGCCAGTAAATGAAAAACATGACACACTTATTATGAACATTGACTAGCATTTCAGTGGGTACTGCACTAACCGCTTTCAGGCATGCAAAAGAGGGCCTAGCATTCAAATAGCTTTTTTAACTTTTCAGTGTATCATGAATATATAATATCTAAACCTCACAGCTAATTTGTGAAATATTATTTCCATTTTACAGATCACAAAATTGAGTAGTTTCCTTTTTCTAAAACTTTTTTTAAAAAACTTATTTACTTATTTGAGAGAGGAGAGAGAGTGTGTGAGTGGGGGGGAGGGCAGAGGAAAGAATCTCAAGCAGACTCCCCACTGAGCATGGAGCCCAATGTGGGGCTTGATCTCATGACCCTGAGATCATGACCTGAGCTGAAATCAAGAGTCAGATGCTCAACCTACTGAGCCACCCAGGTGCCCCTAAAATTGAGTGATTTCAAAGAAATGAATCTTACGTTAAGTCAGGTAGCTAATTAGCAGCATAGTCTAGACAGAAATAGAAATCTCTACAATACTGTGTCAAACAAATAGTAATCCCAAATATGTATGGTGGAGTACTTTGAAAGCACCAAAGTGTTATGAAATGGAAGATGGTAAATATTATTTTCTGTCGTCTGGAGATTGGACCCTCCTGAAAAAGTGCTGCTGTGAATTCCCATGAATTCCTTCAATATTCAGGGAAACAGAAAACTTATTAGTTATTTTCCAGATTGTGGCCTAAGAATTGAAAAGACACACAACCTAAAAGGTTTGTCCTCAGTGAGCTTTCATTTCATTAACTCCTTGGGGGAAAGATGACCATTAATATTATAAGCTGACGATGCTGCCAACTCCTTCCCCATTGTGCATGAGTTAGTGATTTATGTTACTATAGCACCTCTAATCATTTATTTATTTTTAGATTGCTTTGTATTCCTCTTTAAGAATGATAAGTTTGAGTGCCCGGGTGGCTCAGTCGGTTAAGCATCTGACTCTTGATTTCAGCTCAGGTCATGATCCCAGGTCGTGAGATCGAGCCCCACAGTGGGCTCCACACACAGTGCAGGGTCTACTTGAGATTCTCTCTCTCTCCCTCTCCCTTTGCCCCTCCCCCCCACATGTGCTCATGTGCTCTCTCTCTCAATAAATAAATAAATCTTTAAAAAAAAATGGTAAGTTAATGACAGGGTCTCTTGAAGTGTATGTTGAAAATTTGGACCAAAAAGGGTAATAAAATTGATGCTGACTTGGAAGAATGATCCTTTGCATGCAGAAAACTCTCCCATTAGAACAGAAGGGAAAGAGGAAGGAATTAGCCCAGAGGCTATATGGTGGATGGACCATGAGTGAGTGTCCATCTGAGGTGGACTACTTTCTCAGGGAGTTCACGGAGTAGATCAGCTGCTCCACTGTGTGGATTGGACACAAGACTTGGGTATGTGACAGGTGGTAGAGTGGAATAGGGGATGAATCCAAGGGGTTTTATGCAGCTCCTGTGGGAACTCCCTTATAATAACAGAATCCCTTATGTCCTTCCTATGTGTGCATGCAGTTTTTCTTCTCAGAAAAGAATTTTGCTAGCTTGAGAATGTCCAACGATAGCATAATAGGTTGATAAATTAGGCTTCATTAACTCAATAGAATATTTTTGGCAAAGAGGGGCTGTTCTCTAGCCACTTCTCATATTTATCTCCTGGCTTGACAAATTCCGAACAGGTAAAGACATACTCCACATAGTTACTGTTCAAAAGAGTCTTGTCCAATGAGCCTGAAATTGGCTTTTGTTGGATAACAAGTGTGATCATGTGAAGGAATTTAGTCATAGTTGACTGGCCACCACTGACATGAAATTATATGACCCTAGAAAGCCTTTTCTGTCATTTTACCATGCTCTACACCTTCGGAAATTCTGGGGGGAAGGGGGAGGATTTCTAGGCCTGTCTGGAAACATAAACTTATAACAGTCTGGAAATGAAAGAGACCTGGAGATCATCAGTTTATTCCCTCATTTTAGAGATGAGGGAACTGTACCAGTCACAGGGTGCCTCACTCGGAATGTTCTGGAAGGTACTCGTGGTGCCGCAGTTTTGCTGCTCGGGCTTCTCTGGAGAGATGTTGATCTTTTGCAGGGGAAGCCAGCAAACCTCTCTACAGACCTCTCTCTATTCATGGAGCCTGGGAATCCATCTCCGTCCTCCCTGTTGCTCTCCATTGCCTCCTAGGAAACCTGAAGGTCTCTTTGACGCCATTGACCCCTAGGCCTCGCTGGCTGTTTTTAAGTCCACATCCCTATGGCAATAGGTCCTGTTCAGGGTCAGGTGCGGTTAATGCTTTATTAGTTTCTAGTTATGACGTTTGTGACGCTAATTGTTTATAGCAACAGACAGTAGAAACCTAGGCAGACTTTATTTTGACAGTCCGTGACATTTGACAGAAATAAATAGAAGACACATTTTGAGGCCGAAAGACCAGTAGTTTAATTTCTTGATATTGCTGGTGTCAGGGTGGTCATAAAAACTGAAGGCTCCTTCTTACCTGACACCAAAAGTGGCTTTGTGGGGGAAGAGCCCAACTTCTGACTTTCACCTATTTTATTCGATATAAGAATGTATGAAACATGGTAGAAAGACCCTCAAGCAGTGAGTATATTCAGTATGCATTTATATGGTCAAACTTGGAGGGGGTGGGAATCAAACTGGCGGATGAAATAAACTTAATAAAATGAATGAGTATTTTCTTAACAAAAATTAATGCCAGAAATGGGAGGGATAAGTAAGAAGAAATGGCTTGTATAAATAACTGAAATTCTGAGAGCTTATCATCAAATGGTTGTGTTGTCGCACAGAGAAAATAAAATGCAGAGAAAACAAGAGGAAAAACAGTACATAAGTCTCGCCAAGGCTTATTGAAATACATGATGAATAACCAAAGTCCTTTAAGCATAATAAAGAAATGTAGACTATCGATACTGCAAATAAAGAAGTTTCAAATATTACCCTCTTCAACTTTAGGATGCAGTAAACTATTAATGTTGGTTGTGGTTTTGCTTGACATTTCTTACCCATACACAGGGAAAGCTGGAGAGTTCATAAAATACCCTGCCCTCCATCTCACAGAGCGCTGTCTCTGTGATATCCGATACAGAGACTCCACGTGGAACAAGATCCGTGGTCTCACAGTTATGGATCCCATCCACCCTCCTGCCAGGTAGATGGGGACGTGGTTTCTATGTAAGGAAGGCAGGCTAGCTTCCAACAGCTAAGAACATGCAGACCCCCACACTGGAGAATCAAACTTCCAGAAGACTTGTGGTTTGGGGGGGATAAGGGGTTGTTTATTTTTCAGGAGAAACACAATGTTATGTTAGTTTCAGGTGTACAACATCCTGATTTGTCATCTCTATATGAGATGCCGTGCTCACAGGTGTAGTTCCCATCTGTCACCATACAACACTATTACGGTAGCATTGACCCTGTTCCCCATGCTGTACCTTTCATCCCCATTCATTGATTCATTCCATAACCAGAAGCCTGTAACTCCTGCTCCCCGTCGCCCCCTTCCTCTCTGGCAACCGCCATTTTGTTTTCTGCATTTATGGGTCTGTTTCTGTCTTTTGCTTGTCTGTTTGTTCATCTGTTTTGTTTTTTAGATGCCACATATAAGTGAAGTCATATGGTGTTTGTCTCTCCTTGACTTATTTTACTTAGCATAATACCCTCCAGGTCCAACCATGTTGTTGCAAATAGCAAGATCTCATTCTTTTTTATGGCTGAATGATATTTCATTGTGTATTTGTACCATATCCCAGAAGGCTTAGTGTTGATGCAATCATAACTTTAGTAGAAGAATGGAAAACAAACAACAACAGCAACAGCAAAACCACACAGAAAACCTGAGTTCTTATCCTGCCTTTGCTTGTAAAACACTGTGTATTCCTTCGAAAGCCCCTTAAGAACCTGGAGGCCTCTGAAGTGCTCTATGAAAAAATGCTATGTGTCTCTTCTACTTCTAAGGAAATATTGCAAGATTTAAAGAGAGGTAATTGGGAAAGGACCTTCCAAGAATTTAAAAATATATGTTATGCAGGGCACCTGGGTGGCTCAGTTGGTTAAGCGCCCGACTCTTGATTTCGGCTCAGGTCATGATCTCAGGGTCATGAGATTGAGCCCTGAGTCCAGCTCCACACTCAGGATGGAGTCTGCTTGAGATTCTCTCTTTCCTTCTCCCTTTGTCCTTACCTCCACTCACGCACTTGCACTCTCTCTCTCTCTCAGATAAATAAATCTTTAAAATATATATATATATATAAAATGTGTGTGAAATTGGTGATATATAATACATAAAATAGGGGTGCCTGGGTGGCTCAGTCGTTAAGCGTCTGCCTTTGGCTCGGGTCATGATCCCAGGGTCCTGGGATCGAGCCCCACATCGGGCTCCCTGCTCAGCGGGAAGCCTGCTTCTCCCTCCCCCTGCTTGTGTTCCCTCTCTCGCTGTGTCTCTCTCTGTCAAATAAATAAATAAAATCTTTAAAAAAATACATAAAATATAGCATAGAAAGAGAAGATGAGAGAGAGACACTGAAACACATAATTTCTAGGACTTTGTAATCCTAAGGAAAAATTAAAATTTTGGCCATTTAAAGCATGTGTGGGTACAAAATACAAACAGAGCTCACAGGATCTATATTAAATAAAGTAGTAGCAAACATAGGAATGTGGACAGAAAGGATTTTTGCTTGCTAATCAAATCTTTTTTTCACTTAATTTCACCTGTTTCCCAACGGACTTGCACATTTTTCTTTCTAATGATAGTTCAGTAAATGTTTCCTACATGCAAGATGAAAATCAGGCTGGTGTGATTTTTTTTTAAATGCATATTGTTTATATGTGCCTAAGATAAACTGAAGTTGAAATGCTAATTAAATATTAGATTAGGAGTGCCTGGGTGGCTCAGTCAGTTAAGTGTCTGCCTTCGGCTCAGGTCATGATCTTGGGGACCTGGGATCCGGTGCCGCGTCTGGCTCCCTGCTTGGCGGGGAATCTGCTTCTCCCTCTCCCTCTGCTCCTCCACCCTTCTCATTCTCTCTCTCTCTTTCTCAGGTAAATAAATAAAATCTTTAAAAATATATATATTAGATTATTAATTTAATGGCATAAAATGTGACCTTCAGGAATCTAAACCTTTCAGATTCAAGACTTAAGTACAAGTCTGTGTTCTCCATTTCTTCTGCAGGAAAAGGAAAACAATCACAGAGAACCATCTGGAACTTCTGTAAAACAGTGTCCTAGTCCTCCAAAAGTGTAGGTCCCTGTAATAAAAACAATTCTTGCAGACCAAGGGTCCCTCAATAGATGAATGGATAAAGAATATTACTCAGCCATAAAAAGAATGCCGTCTTGCCATTTGCAACAACATGGATGGAGCTAGAGAGTATAATGCTAAAGTTAAATAAATCAGTCAGAGAAAGACAAATAACATATGATCTCACTCGTGTTGAATTTAAGAAACAAAACAAAGGAGCAAAGGGACAAAAGAGAGAGAGGCAAACTAAGGAACAGACTCTTAACTACAGAGAACAAACTGATGATTACCAGAGGGCGGGGGGTGGGAGGATGGGGGAAATAGGTGATGGAGATTAAGGAGTGTACTTGTTGTGATGAGCACTGGGTTATGTATGGAAGTGTTGAATCACTATGTTGTGCACCTGAAACTAACATAACACTGTATGTTAACTAACTAGAATTAAAATTTTTAAATTTAATTTAATTAAAAATAAATAAAATTCCTTTGGAGAAGAAGTAGAAGGGGACTTTTTGGGGTTATGAAATTCCCCTTTCATTATAGTAAACATTAGTTATACTAAGCTTCTAAAATCAAAACTATTAACAAATTAATTCTGGTGATCATTTGAAATGAAGGACTAACTATAATCATATATTATGTAATATATGAGTGAAGTATATGTAGAGCATTAATAATACTAATTCCTATAATTTATTGGTTATTTATCATGTGCCAGGTGATTTACGTATTATGTTTACCATGACCACACAAGATGTGTATTTTTTTGCAGGAGATCATACAATTTTTAATTGATGGAATCAGATGTACCTACCTTGTTACAAAGCTAACAAACTTTCCAGGACTCCAGAGCTTACTCAGGCATATTCTACAGTGTTTACAAACACTGATGTGTGTGAATCACCTTGGGTATTTCTGACAAGCTCCCAGGTGATGTCAGTGCTGGTGACCACGGGGACCACACTTCAAGTAGCAAAGTTCTAAAGTGCAATAATTCCAGAGTATTTCCATAGAAATGATTAAAACAAAAAAAGTACTCTTATTCAACAAAATAGGGAAGACTGGGCTAAGCAGGACCGAACTGATCTGCTTGCAGCTCTTCTCAGAGTCTTTAATTTGTTGATGTGCATCATGACCTGAGAGGAGAATAGCATATATCCCATTTTTCAAATCTATTTGGCAGTAGAAATTATTTTCTCATAAAGCATACCTCAGGATTAGCGTTCACTTCCAAAGTATTGCTTTCCATCAAGCTGACTGTTTAAAGGTAATGCCTTTTCTGGAAAATACTAAAACAAAGATTTGGCAGCGATCAGAAAGGGGTAAAATTATATAACTGTTATGATGCCTAGTAGTTCCTGGAGTTGGGAAAGGATGGAGGGGGATGAGAGGGATACAAAAATGAATAAGGCGGGACTTGAGCCTTCAAGGAGAGCTCGACCTGGCGAAAACACATGTAAAAAATTAACTGCAGGGCAGGATTAAATGAATTCTAAATGTAGGTTAAAAAAAAAAAAAACATGCAGTAAGAAATAGAGGGGGGAACTGTCCATTCTAAACTTCTGTTAGTAGTTTTGAATTCTCCTTTTCTTGTATCTGATGCTTCCTTTTTGAAATCCTTAGACACTGTGGAAATCGCTTGTGTGGGGGCTGAGAACATTTTCCAGATTGAACCTTTTCCTGCGTTAGAACTCTGTCCTTTCCTTACTTCTCCATGGGGGCCAGGCCAGAACATCAGTGATTTTTTTTTTCCAGAACAAGTCCTGCATGATTTTGCACATCAGCATTTTGAATTTCTTCTTCAATTCAATGGCTTTATGGGGGGAGTGGCGAGGACTGGGATCCATTTGCTTTTCCCTTCCAGGGTGGGGAGAACCGGGGCAGTGGGTAGCAAAGGACACTGTGCGTCACCCCCTGCCTGTGGCACCCTTGGCTGGCTGTTAAAAAGGGCTTTGTTTGGTCCTAGCCTCCAATTCCCTGGATCTGATTTCAGAGGTCTCAAGCAAATAAATGCATCCCTGCTGCCCTTATGTCAGCCAGAGCTAAGAACTCTGGTCCTCACAGACGGAGACAGCCACGGGATCTTCTTTGCTTTAAAATGTGAAGTTTGGGGGCGCCTGGGAGGCTCAGTCATTAAGCGTCTGCCTTCAGCTCAGGTCATGATCCCAGGGTCCTGGGGTCAGCCCCGCATCGGGCTCCCTGCTCAGCGGGAAGCCTGCTTCTCCCTCTCCCGCTCCCCCTGCTTGTGTTCCCTCTCTCGATCATTCTCTCTCTCTCTCTGTCAATTAAATAAATAAATAAAAATAAATAAATAATTTTTTAAAAAATAAAGTGCATTTTAGATTTTAGAGCATTCTGGCTTACTACTCACCAAAGCGCTGTATGTTGAACACATGTTGAACAGTGCTTGGAGGGTACAGCCGACCCCCTACGGCATGTCAGATTTACTAGTTTCTATTTTGGTCACATGTTGTTGCTCTCAAATTCAGTGAAAGTTCTAGATCCGAATGGGTTCCAAAGGCTGTGGGAGAGTCTAGATAGTATCAGTGTGTATATATATCCATATGATTTGGTGGCCCTCTGCGGATCTGAGCTTCATCGGTAATGCCTGTGACATGGAAAATGTATTTCTTTGTGAAAAATGGTCATCAAGTGAAAGAAACAATTTTAGCGAAATACGAAAATATGTTTAACTTGTGGTGTGAGGATATACACAGGAAATATGTGACTTCCTATGAAAATGTGATTCTGAAAAAAAGTTAGGCACCTGAATAAACATCTCAATAATTTCAGTATGAAGGATTCAGGGATGTTAGCCTCAGGCGTGTTGTCCAACTTTACGGTGGATGAGGGAAGAAAACGTTGTAAGGAAGATGGCTGCCTCGGGGACTGAGGGAAGGCTCACAATGGGCAGGAAGGTGGAAAGACAGCAGGGTCCTGACGACCACACAGGCAAGTGTTGGGCTTAAGAGAGCTAACATTGGTAATACAAAGAATTATAAATCTTTGTTCACAATCTCGCTTATCACAAAATGAAAGTGCACGTGTTAGTTTTACATCAATGTGTCATAAAAGTGATGTTCAGGAAAATATTATTACCTTAAGTTCACATTTCTGATGGTGTTTATCTTTTTTCTCAGGGGGTGAGTTACCCACCTTGTGATTTCAGGAGCATTTTAACCCCAGAAGCACTTAACACCCCCCTTCCACCTTGACTTTATGCAGTGTAGCATTCTCAATATTTTTTCCTTCAGTTCTAACACCTCTGCCCATTCTCACCTTCAGGCTTTCCTCATCTCTGGCCTGGACAATAGGAGTAGCCTCCTAATTGATCCATTTGCCCTAAGATTCCTTACTTAGACTCTTCTCCACGCTGCCACTAGGATTCTCTCCAAAAAAGAAAAAAAAAATTTTTTTTAAAGATAATCTGTTCATACAGCAAATCCACTTCTAGAAGGTTCTTCTACTCACTTAAAAGGATACAGATATAAGTATCAAAACATTTGTTACCATTTTATTTGTGACAAAACAATTGGGTGACTTAAGTGTCTGTCAATATGGAAACAATGACATTTTTTCTAATGCCTACCTATTATACCAGAAGTCAGCAAACTTTTTCTGTAAAGGGTTAAATAGTCGTATTTTAGGCTTTTCATGCTGAATGATGTCTGCCGTAATTACTTGACTCTGCTCTTATGACAAGAAAGTAGCCACAACGATGGGGGCCTTTGGGTGGCTCAGTCAATTAAGCCTCTGACTCTCGGTTTCAGCTCAGGTCATGATCTCAGGGTGGTGAGATCTAGTCCCACATCGGGATCCGTGCTCAGCATGGAGACGGCTTATGATTCTCTCTCTCCCTCTGCCCCCCACCCCCCGCCTTGTGTGCATGCACGCTCTCTCCCTCTCTTTTTCTCTCTCTCTAAAACAAATAAAATCTTAAAGAGAAAAAAAAAAAGAAGTAGCCACAGATGATACATAAGCAAATGAGCATGGCTGTGTTCCAATAAAACTTTATTTACAAAAACAGGGACATGCTGATTTGGCCCCTAGGCCTATAGACTGCCAAGCCCTGGTGTAGAGTATAGTATATATATCAAGAATGCTGAGATAAATCTGCATGTGTTGGCAGGGAAGAATATCCACAATATACTCTTAGGCAAAACAGTATACTACTAATAATATAACAGTATACTACTAATATATCCTATAACACATCTTTCTTTGTGTTTCTATCTTTGTTAAAAAGATATATATCTATATCTATCTTTATATATATGTATGTATATCTACATGTAGATAAAGATAGATAGATATATACAGACAGAGGGAGACAGAGACAGATGCAAGCAAAGGAATAAATAGATGAAATAAGTGATACAGAATGCACAAAAAAGAAAAATCTAGAAGAATACACACCAAGTATTACTAGGAGCTCTTCTGAGAGAAGATAGGTATGAAGGCAAGGAAATTTTCCATTTTTATATACTTCTGTATTGTTTAAACTTCTAGGTGACTGTGTATTATATTTACATTACAGAAAAATACTGAAATAATGAATCATCTGAAATCTGAGCCTCTCTCTCCACTGGGTAAAGACCTTCTGTTGTTTTGCATTGTCTATAGGATAAACTGTAAGCAATTTAGCAGAGCTTCTAAGGCAGTTCGTGATCTGCCCCGCCACCTGCTCTGGTCTCATCTCGAATCATCCTGCCTGCTCTGCAAGCCCCCTTACTCCCCACAGCACACCGGGCCATTTTGTGACCCCCTCTCTACACAAATGATGCTTCCCTTTCTCTCATTGCCTCCTGCTCGGCTTCTCCTCCATGCTCTTCCTCGTATATGTCACAGACCCAGCTAGATGTCCCTTTCTTTTTCCTCTCTCGCATCTTTCCCCTCTCCGACAGGCAAAAGTCGTGCCTGACATTTTAATATATAACTGTTTCCATTTTCATATCCACTGGAAGACTCGGTTTCTTCAGGCAGGGCTATCGTCTTGTCATTTCTGATTCTCCATACTCAGCACAGAGCTTAGCACACAGTAAACACTCATTAAACCTATGCACATGGAGACTTCTAGTTAGGAAGATATTTTAAGAATCCTAAGGTTACGATGGGGAGATTTTTACACTGATATTTAAAAATGTTCAGTAAAGCCTACAACAGAGACTCATATGGCAAAATGTTTTAAATATCCCCATCTAAAAAAGGGTTATTCATTAATGGTCTGTAGGAGAAGGGTGCACATGTGGCTCTGCTTTACTGTTTAGTGGACTCGGGTGTTTTCAGCATCATCTAAGTAGCCAACGCAAACAAAAGCTTTTGGCTTTGTAAGTCGAAGAGTCCATTCTGAGATGTTGATTTATAGCTATATTCATAGTGAATGTATTCAGCTGTAAGTAATAGAATACCCTATTAATGGGCGAGATAATGAAGTGCTTACTTGTCTCCAATATGAAGTCTAGAGGAAAGCAGGTGTTGATCTTCAATTACCTGCTCAATGCTGGCATCAGGGGCAAATGCCCTTTTTCATTTTTACGTTTACTGTTTCTTAGCACATGGGCTTCCATCCCATTCTTGCTGCCTCATCGTTGCAGGCTGGCTCTGCACCACCAAGAATCACATCCATCCACATTTGAGGCAGAAATTAAAGAATAGGAACAAAAGATCCCTGTTCTTTGGTCTTTAAATTCTGAAAGAAAAGTCTTGACTAGCAGTCTTTGCCTTACATTTCATTGGCCCCTTATCCATGGCCACTCAGCTCTCAATTATTAGTCAAGGGAAATGAGATGAAGTTGACTAGTTTATATCAATCATGATTCAACCCCTAGACTTGGGAGGATGAACTTGGCCTCCCTTTATTAAAGGAATCTCTACTTGCTACCTTGAGACATAAGGATTTTTTTAGAATGGAAGAAGGAGGGAGGATGATTGTGCCAATGTCGATTACTATTATCAGACTAGCAGGTGACAGGACCTAGATATACTAGGGGAAAAAATCATGAAATTCAAGGTTAGACAGGATTCTAGTTCCACTATTTGCAGCTCTGGGAGCCAGAGATAATTATTTAACTTCTCTGCACTTTTTGTCCCAGCTACAAAATAGAAGAAAACACCGTATATCTCACGGGATTATTGTGAGGACCGAATCAGGATGGCTGGCCTCAAGCCTAGCACTGTGAGCATCATGGTCGGCATGCCAACAACACCAGGGTGCCTCGCTATTGCTCTGGGTGCCGGGTTGGATCTTGATAGATTCTTCTGTGCCTTTGACTTTCAGTCTCCATTTGAGCCCAGTGGTGTCATTGTTCTTTGTATAGTCATGGCAATGTCTGGCCGTATATAAATTAGGTGCTTTTACAGTGTTCAGTCAAAGTAGGGATTCCCAGGCAACCTGCTTGTTTGAAGAGAGGAGTGAGGTGTTTACAGCACATAGCAGTTCCTGTGTTGTTTAATCATGAAAGCCAAATACTGTTTCAATGTGGGGAAAAGAAAGATTTGTACAATCAAGACATAGAAAAAGAACATTTAATTTAAGGACCCATGCAAAATAAAATGTCTTTTGAATCTGAAGTTCTTGGATGACATACTTTGCTAAAATTGAATGTTTTGTTCATCAACAATGACAGACATGCCATTAAATAAAATAGGAGTCTGAGGGATTGCATCCTGTTTCAGAATAGTGCTGACCTTCTGGGGCTCTCCACCCATACTTTCCATCCAGCAGCTTTCTTCAAAATCTGGGGTTGCACTGGCTCATAGAAGTCCCACAATTTAGAAATGAGAATTATCTGATCCCTGCCTTTCAGCTATTCCTACTGATAAAAAGGATCAGGAAGGCTTTCCCTTCACAGAATAAAGGAACACCATGTACACTCAGGCATTTCCTCATAGCCACTCTGGGGTGCAGAGAGGGAGGGATTTGGGGAAGGGGAAATTGATTCCTTAAACTTGAGTGCACAATAGTTCTGGAATCCTTCCCGTAATTGGAGAGAGAATCAAGCTTCATGGGGGGAAAAAAAGGATCTGAAAGTAAAAAGCCAAAAACCTCATATGTATTCTTCATATGAATTCTGTCTTTTTGGAGCTCTACTGAATTGAAACTTTGCAATAATTGCTGTTTGATATTTCTGCCTTATCTGACAGCCTCCCTTTGTCTGTTCCAGTTTGGGATCATGGCCTAAAAGTTTATTTTACTTCTTTAGGTAAGTTAAGAGAAGAATTTAGATCAGTTTTGCAAATTACTAAAATATCAAACAATGACTTTATCTTTGACATCCACATTAATAACCCAGTAACACTTTTATATTTATTATTCAAGAAGTAGTTTGAAGCTTGAAAGTTTTCCTACGTACTTCTCCGAGCATATTTGAACCACAGGCTTGCACAATTAAATATCACTCTCTGAAAAGTACTTATTTGGGAAACTCCAGGTACTCTTCTTCTATGTAAGACAGGCAGCTTTCTAGAAGGTGAAAGACTATCTGTGAAAATGTTCAAGATCTGTACCCAGATGGGAGGGATATTTGCAACTTTCAAACCTTACCGAAGAGAATTCTGCTGTGAAAAAAAAAGGCTTTAGAACACATATTATGTTTCATAGTATGAATAAAGAAGGATCCTGAATCTCCTTAAACAGAAAATTCAATTCAACTTTAGCTTGTACTTAGAACTTCGCAGATGTCTGCACAAAGCCCCCATTCCTGTCCTTTCCCCGGCCGCCTGTGTAATCGTGGCAATGCCCCGAGCACGTTTGCTCAAGATTTCCGTTTTCCAGTGGAAGAAAGCATGGGGTATTGTAAAAGACAAATTGTGGACTAGATCGTGACGAATAAATATGCAGCAATAAACTTGCGGCATATTGCAACACTCATTGTATTATCTGTGGAAAATGGAGAGGAGAACTAGATTATCCCACAGCAGAAATTGAGGAGAAGTGGCCTGAGGTTTAATCCTGCCACGGCTAGTGAGCACAGAAAGGGGGGGGGGGTGGACAGGGGCAGGGAGAGGAGTTTTTAGTGCAATACAGGTGAGTTTGTAAGAAGGGAGATCTGTGGGAAAGATTGACCTGGTGAGGGTGCCCTGTTGTAGCTTCTCAACCGTAAGAGACTTTGACTTTCAGAGGTATCTGTAGACCTGAAGTCCTATCATATGTTTTGTATGCATGTCGTAGTTTGAGAAGTTCTGACCAGTTTTGTGCGTCTTTGCTCTCTTATGTGCTTGTTTATTTGTTTCCCCATTCATTTTGTTTGCATTGTCTTCTCTGTTGAAAAAGGCATCAGGTGATGACTTGGCCTCTGGGTATTTCTCCTCTTCCCTATTCCCTCCATAACAGCATAGTAGAGTAGCTGAAAGCAGAGACCATAGAGCCAGACTCCCTGGGTTTGTGCCTCAGTATTCTCATCTGTAAAATGGGGATAATTATAATTCCTACCTTATAAAGTTGTTACAAAAGAGTACATGAATTAATGATTTTAAAGTCCTTAAAACAGTACCTAAAACAAAGTATCTTGGGGTACCTGAGTGGCTCAGTCAGTTAAGCATCCAACTTTTTATCTCAGCTCAGGTCTTGCTCTCAGATTCATGAGATCAAGCCCTGCGTCTTTGGGCTCTACGCTGAGCATGGAGCCTGCTTAAGATTCTCTCTCTCCTTCTGCCCCTCCCATCCCCCTGCTCACTCGCTCTCTCTCTCTCTCTCTCACTCGCTCACTCTAAAAAAATAAAATATAGTATCTTAAGTAAAATTTCAAAAATAGTGCCAGTTATTAAGTAGGATAATAATATAAAGGATTGCTCAATATAATCTCATCTCTCTCAACATTGCTACTCAGAATTAGATGCCACACTCCATGTCTCCCTTCACCCCCCATCCCCGGGCAGATAATAAGCCCTTCACACAAGTTCATGAAAGCAAGGGAGGAAGAAGAAGAAAGGGAAGGACTGGAAAGAAGGACTCCACCCCAGGAAAGGATCTACTAACTGAGGTCCAGGCCAGGGGACTGCCCTATAGTGCAATGTGTGAGCCGGAGTGCTAATTCTCTCAACCAAAGTTTTTTGGCTATCTCTGTTATGCACTGTACTATTTGTATTCTAGAAAAGTTATTGAACAGATGGTTGTGAACAACGGATAAATAGAAGAGAGATAAACAAGAGCCCACCAAAAGAAAGTCAAACCCCAACAACATCAGCATCTAGTTGATAGAAGAGATTGGTAAAGTAAAACCTTGTGCATCTTGATTTCAAATAAGAGCGTCATGATTTCAGAACAACATTTGACAAAATTTTTCAAGGCACAATGATTGGGGAAAAAAATATATGGATTGCTTAATAATGCAATGAGATGGATGTTTAATTAGATCAGTAATTAATATTACAAATAACAAAGAAAACGAACATCATTCCATGAAACTTTGTTCTGGAATTGTGCTATTTGGGTGGGATAGTTAGAATCAACTGAATTGCAAGAAAGACTTCAGGCAGATAAAACATTAAATATATCACCGTTAAGTCAGTAAACAGTAAGCTCCAAATTTGGGAAAGGCACAAAAGTTTTGTGTAAAGGACTGAGGGGGATGGGTGGTGCGCAAAGGTGAAAAATACCCAGCCTTCTATTCCATGAACACACAGGTTGAATGCTGACTGGTCATCTCTGCTCTTCAGACACTGATGAAGTGCACAAGAAACCAAAGGAACCACTTGTTGGTAGAGAGCCCGCTGTATTCTAGGATTTATGAAAGACAGTAGCAACAAACTTGAATCCTTCAGATCATTGAAAGGTTGCGTTTCCGGACACCCATATGATACGCCAATTTCTTTTCTTCAGGGGAACATAAGGAGCACAGAGCTGGGTTTGACCAACCACCCCAGTATTCTGCTTCACTGGAGAACGTTCGGCAAGACCATATCCTTAAACTCAAAAGTATAGGGATATCATCTCAAACCAGTCTACATCCCAGCATGTTAGGGATCTAGTCTCAAAACATAGAATGGAACTATTAGACCTGCTATTACGTAAGCCACCCTTTGGAATTCTATGTATTTTCAGCCTTTACCGGTTCTTGAAGTAATGAGTGACTATAGACTGGTTAAGTGGTACTTTTATTTATCCTCAATTTACCTTTAACATCTCCAAGGCGTCACCTCTACCAGCCTCTCCGAAACTGCGGGTTTTAACAGCATCTGGCTATAAAAGTCCCATGTTTACCCTACCCATGCCTTTATGATCTTATAGACTTGCATCAGCTCCTCTTCCACACTCATCTTGGCAGATGAGGATTTATACAAACTTCACAGCCCCCCCCCGCCCTTCCTCATTTCCACCGCCTCTATCTGGCCCTTTGCCAATGACACTGGAGGATTCTGGAAGGGCAGCAATAGGCCTGCGCGTCCCTTGCTGTGAGGTGGATGATCGTGGGCCGCTCGGTTCACACACAGTGTTTTCCTGATAGCAGCTAGGGGATTTGGATTCGATTCAGAAATTACTTGGACATTACCCACACGCGATCCTGTCATTCCTCTCCTTAGAGCCACAATTATGGGGGATGCCAGATCCTATTCATTTTGGCCTTTTTTGTCCAACTTTTCCTTCCCTGATTATAAACACTTGCAATGACCATAAAAAGCCCTATCCTTAAAGGAGACTCACTTATAGTTTCAGAAAGGTGATGTCTCTGACTGTGGGTCCATTTCCACTCTTATTCCCTCCAGGAGGAAGGATTAACATTATCTTCTCGTCACTTGTCAGAAGGACGAGGGGACTGTTTTTCCTGTCTTTATATTCGGAGTGATCACTTACTAATCCTAAGCAATCTTGATGTATGGGTTTGTTTGTTTTTATTTGCTTATATGTTTAGGGACTGAATTAACTTGTCAGCCGCAAGGCCTTACACAAGTCATGTGACATGTGTCTCCTCCCTTGATAAATATTTGGGTGGGGGGGATCTAAGTTATTTTTAATGTCTCTCCCAGCTCTGTTTTTAAGTGATTTGGGCTGAGTCTTTTTCCTCCTTCTATTGCTGACTAGATTTGCATACCAAATTGTTAATTAAAACCAAACAGCGTTGTGTCCTACAGTTGTCCAGCATCCCCATTGTGTCCTCCGTTCCCTTGCTTGCTTTCCAATTTGCCATCTGTCAGTTTGCTGACTTGGCAATATCTCCACCACCCGCACACCAGCTTTGCAACCTCTCGGCAAGGCTGTGGCTCCTTCCGCACGATTTGAGGGTCTCGGAATAAACAGAACCAGGGAGGCAGAGGGAAGCCGGGAGTTAGAGGGAAACGTGATCGTTTCCCTTGTAAAGCCACACAATTCAAGGCCAGCATCCCGGTGACCAACAGTTATAGACAAACCCCCTATGACTTCATGTAGGAGTATTTCTTTGGTATAGGTAAGGCGAAATTAATGGGATGGGGAAACCTTATAAAGCCTGGCTATGTGACTTCTTGAAGTTAAAATCTGAGTTATGGAGGCTGTATTATTTTAATGGATTTTGGAACTTGGCTGAGATGAGCATTTGAGGGTATGAACACAGAAAAATAAAGCACTTAAGCCCCTGGCTTTCTGCCTACCTGCCTGGAGACCACATAGATGGCTGGTTCTCTTCTCCTCCAGCCTTTAGTGACTTCTCTGTGTCCCTTAGTCTCCTGGTCCATCTTTGCCTTTTTCCTTTCTCTTCTTTTGATTTCTTTCTCGCCCTTCCTTCCTTCCTTCCTTCCTTCCTTCCTTCCTTCCTCTTTCTTTTATGATCTAACTTATTATCTTGATAGTTTGTGGTTTTCTCAGCTGATTTTTGCCTTGGACGATGATTTCTCCTGATTCCACATATGTCATCTGAGATTGACAAAGGTTAGTTCCTTCATGAAAAAAATGGGGACTCAACTAACTATGGAAGCCACCATCAGTCATGGGTTATGGTTTTTATTTTAATCTTCATGGAAAGATTTACTTTGTAGATCCTTCCTGTTTTGGCACTTAGGAGCCTTTCCTCTGCAAGGCTGTGGAAATATTTTCTTGAGGTACAATTATGTTTTAACAAAAATCCCGTCAAGTGTGCATGTGTGTGCACCTGTGGGTCCAAGTGCTTTCATGATATCAACAAATCTCATTTTTTAAAAATTATTTTTATTAACATATAATGTACTATTTGTTTCAGGGGTATAGGTCTGTGATTCATCAGTCTTACACAATTCACAGCACTCACCATAGCACATACCCTCCCCAATGTCCATCACCCAACCACCCCACCCCTCCCACCCCCTACCACTCCAGCAACCCTCAGTTTGTTTCCTGAGATTAAGAGTCTCTTATGGTTTGTCTCCCTCTCTGGTTTTGTCTTGTTTCATTTTTCCTTCCTGTCCCTTATGATCCTTTGTCTTGTTTCTCAAATTCCTCATATCAGTGAGATCATATGATACTTGTCTTTCTCTGATTGACTTATTTTGCTTGGCATAATACCCTCTAGTTCCATCCGCGTTGTTGCAAATGACAAGATTTCACCTTTTGATGGCTGCGTAATATTCCATTGTGTGTGTGTGTGTGTGTGTGTGTGTGTGTGTGTGTGTGTATACACACACCACATCTTCTTTATCCATTCATCTCTCGATGGACATCTTGGCTCTTTCCACAGTTTGGCTATTGTGGACATTGCTGCTATAAACATTGGGGTGCAATTGCCCCTTCGGCTCACTACATTTTTATCTTTGGGGCAAATACCCAGTAGTGCAATTGCTGGGTCATAGGATAGCTCTATTTTCAACTTTTTGAGGAACCTCCATACTGTTTTCCAGAGTGGCTGCACCAGCTTACATTCCCACCAACAGTGTAGGAGGGTTGCCCTTCCTCCCCATCCTTGCCAGCATCTGTCATTTCCTGACAACAAATCTGATATTTTAAACACATTATCTCAGGTGACTGGTTTGAGTACACAGGCGACCCTTGAACAACACAGGGCTTAGGGCACCAACCAGAGCACAGTCAAAAATCTGCACACACAACTTTTGATTCCCCCAAAACTTAACTACTGATAGCCTACTATTGGCTGGAACCCTTGCCAATAACATAAACAGTCAATTAATACGTATTTTGTATGTTACATGTATTCTTTAAGTTTTTTTATTTATTTGAGAGAGAGAGCATGAGCTGGAGGAAGGGGTAGAGGGAGAGGGAGAAGCAGACTCCCCTCTGAGCAGGGACCCTGACGCAGGGCTCGATCCCAGGACCCTGAGATCGTGACCTGAGCAGAAGGCAGATGCTTAACCGACTGGGCTACCCAGGCGCCCATATGTTATGTGTATTTTATACTGTATTCTTCCAATAAAGTAAGCTAGAGAAAAAGGAAGTGTTATTAATTAATATTAATATTAGTTAATAAATCCTTATAAGGAAGAGAAAATACATTCACAGTACTGTCCTGTATTTATTGAAAAAAAAATCCATTATATAAGTGGGCCCTTGTAGTTCAAACCCGTGTTGTTCAAGGGTCTACCATAGTAATCATGAAGGGATTCATCAACTGCACTTTGAACCCATCTTCTGTTTCCCCTACAATCACATCAGCCTATCATTCTGCTGATGTCAATTTAATTTCCGGAAGACTGGGTGTTGCTTTAATCAAGAGGCAATCTGATTTAGTTTTATTTTTTAAATGTACTACAAGAACCCTCCCTCCCCCAGTTGTATGTAGTTCAGTATATTAACATTTTCTGTCCACTGGGCAAGGCTAGTGAGGCAAAAGCAAATCATAACTATCACCAACACTTATGAGTACTTTGCGCCAAGTACCACTCTAAACACTTTACATGCATTACCTCATTTAATGCCCACAGCATTCCTGTGGGTAGACACTGTGATTAGCCAAAAGACACAGAGTGTGATGTCCACCAGCTTGAGGTGTCCACACTGTACTTCCATGGAAGGCAGGGCAAGAACCAGGTAAGCAGAGTGCTGGGGAGGAGTTTGGTGAGCAGGACGCCAGGTTGTGGAAAATCTTGTAGCTAAACCAGGGAGTCTGAAGTCATAGAGAGCCATTAAAGACAATATGCAAGCAAATTCAATGACAAGATGTGTTTTTCAGAAAGAGCACTCTGGCTTGAATGTGGAGATGGTGAGCAGAGGGGCCAGACCAAAGGCAGGAAAACTTATTAGTGGGCGATTGCAATAACCCAGGGAGAATGTCAGGAGAAGATTCACATCTAGGGTATTGGCTTCTGTAAATAGGTCAATGATACCGATCAGATAGAGAACGCACTAAGACCAGCGGAAAAGGAGAGACCGTGAGTTTAGATGTTGGAAGTGCCCAAGTCACCACATCATGGTGTAGTTACCAGGCAACTAAAGAGTCGTGTCTGGAACATGAAGAGACAAGAGGTTCTGCCTCAAGGTGGCTGGTACAAGCTAGGGGGGATTCAGGCAATTGAGTAAAGCCACCCAGATGTGGAGTGAGAACTCCACGGGGCAGATATAGCAGATGCTGTGTAGAAGCTTGAGACAAGCTTGTGAGGAGGGGAGCACACCAGGAGAGAATCAAGTCTTAGAAACCAAAACCAGTTTCCAGTGGCAGGAGTGATCCATAGAGGGTCATCAGATTTGGCAACTCAGAGGTCTTTGTGATCTTGAGATAGATCAGTGGAATGAAACACAGCCCAGACTCTGTGATCATGCTGGCCCATGCAAGAGGATGTGGGAAAAACTCTCTCTGACTCATCTTTTAATGAGAGTGAACATGAGCCTCAGCACAACCGAGTTCAAATTACAGCTCTGTCATTGACAAGCCTGCCCGACCTTAGGTAAGTGACAAAACGCCTTACCCGCAGCTTCTAGTGTGTAAAGTTAATACTGTGTATCTCAAAGAATATTTGGGGGATTAAATGTGCCAATATGTGTAAAAAGATTTTATATATAAAAGATGTTCTATATTTGTAGCATATAAATATAGAACATATATAGGCATATATATTTATATGTGTATTTATATATATAAAGTACTTTGTTAATGAGAATAGTTGCCATTTTTACTGTAATTCTTAGACTGAATAATTAAGTATTTTTTCTTTCTCTGAATCCCAAGTAGGGCCAATATTTTAATATTAGGAAATCAGACAACCACTGAGCTGTAGCAACTAGATTTTTTTATGTTTTTTATTTAGATGACCCTGAATGAAAGACTCTGCAGAATATGTTAAAACACCAAAGAAGGATGAAATTTCATTTAATTTTAGAGTATATTTTATGCTATTTTAATTATTTGAAAGGATATTGAATATGTATTAATTATGGCAGTTCTAGCTAATGTAATTGATAAACTCTAAAACCTCAGTGGAATAAAACAGTATTAGCTTGTTGACCATCTGTATGTCTTCTTTGGAGAAATGTCTGTTCATGTCTCCTGCCCATTTTTTTAATTGGATGATCAGGTTTTTTGGCATTGAGTTATCTAAGTTCTTTATATATTTTGGATACAAACCTTTTATTGGATATATCATTTGCAAATATCTTCTCCTATTCTGTAGGTTGCCTTTAGTTTTGTTGTTTGTTCCCTACACTATGCAGAAGCTTACATAGTCCCAATAGTTTATTTTTGCTTTTTTTTCCTTAGCTTCAGGATACATATCTAGAAAGATGTTGTTGTGGCCATTGTCAGAGAAATTATTGCCTGTGCTCTTTTCTACGATTTTTATGGTTTCTGGTCTCACATTTAGGAACTAATACATTTTGAATTTATTTTTGTAAGAAAAAATTTACAGTGTAAATTTATGGTGTAAAAAAGTGGTTCAGTTTCATTCTTTTGTATGTAGCTGTCCAGTTTTCCCAAAACTATTTGTTAAAGAGACTGTTTTGTTCCCACTGCATATTCTTTCCTCCTTTGTCAAAGATTAATTGATCACATAACTGTGGGTTTCTTTCTAGCATTTCTATTCTGTTCCATTGATCTTTGTGTCTATTTTTGGGCCAGTACCATACTGTTTTGATTACTACAGCTTTGTAACATAACTTGAAGTCATGAAAAGATGCTCAACATTACTTATCATCAGGGAAATGCAAATCAAGGCTACAGTGAGATATCATGTCACACTTGTTATAAAGGTTAGAATCAAAAACTCAAGAAACAGCAAGTGTTGGCGAGAACGTGGAGAAAAAGGAACTCTCCTGCACTGTTGGTGGAAATGCCAACTGGTGCAACCACTGTGGAAAACAGTATGGAGGTTCCTCAAAACATTAAAAATAGAACTACCTTACAATCCAGGAATCACACACCTGGGTATTTACCCAAAGAATACAAAAACACTAGTTTGAAGGGACATTCACCCCATGTTTATTACAGCATTATTTACAATAGCCAAACTATGGAAACAGCCCAAGTGTCCATTGATAGATGAATGGATAAAGAAGATGTGGGATGAATGGAATATTATTCAGCCATAAAAAGAATGAAATCATGCCATAGAGAGTATAATGTTAAGCAAAATAAGCCAGAGAAAGACAAATGCCATATGATTTCACTCATAAGTGGAATTTAAGAAACAAAACAAATGAACAAAGGGGAAAAAAGAGAGAGTCAAATCTCAGTCAGATTCTTAGCCATAGAGAACACACTGGTGGTCACCAGTGGGGAGGTGGGGGAGATGGGAGAAATAGGTGATAGGGATGAAGGAATTCACTTGTCATGATGAGCACTGAGTAATATATGGGATTGTTGAATCACTATATTGTACACCTGAAACTAGTATAACACTACGTGTTAACTACACTGGAATTAAAATATTTAAAAAAATAAACTTTTAAAGTCCTGAAAATTAAGATGCAATTCATGTCCATCGAGTAAATGAAAATTCCCTTTTAACAAACTAAAAAAAAAGAAAAAGAACCAGTATTAGCTTATATTTCATCTATGCAAGAGTCCACTTTGGGTTTTCTTGGTCAAGCATCTCTTCTCTGAGCAGCAGTTTGGTGATCATTCCATCCTCTGGCTCTACCATGTTCAGATAGGGTGTCTCCTTTGCAGCCATTTGGAAGAGAAAGGGAGCATATGCAATTGGTCATGGGAGCATGCTGTGCACCAGGCTTGAGGTGGTGCACGTTACTTCTGCCCGTGGACTGCTGGTAGCACCCAGACCCTATCTCATTACGAAGGAGGCTAGAGAATGTCATAGAGCTGTATGTCAGGAGGAAGAGAAAATTAATTTGAAGATTAGCCAGTCAATGCACAGTATGCAAGCAATAAGAAATAGTGCATATATTTTTTTCAAGATTTTATTTCTTTATTTGACAGAGAGAGTGAGAGAACACAAGCATGGGGAGCAGCAGAGGGAGAGGGAGAAGCAGACTCCCTGCTGAGCAGGGAGCCAGACACGGGGCTCGATCCCCGTGACCTGAGCTGAAGGCAGACACTTAACTGACTGAGCCACCCAGGCACCCCTAGTGCATATACTTCTACTGTTATTAACCAGACTAACACCCTCCTAGCCACCTTGAGTAAATATGCAGTTCGTTCCATTTTAATCTTTTGAGGATTACCTAAGAAAATTCCTCCTTAGTCTTTTGAGGATTACTTACAATAAATACCCTTTCTTTAGCCTGGCAATTGTGTAAACCTGAACAGAGACAAACACAAGGCTGTTAGTAGCAGAACTAAAAGTGGAAGACGAGTTCCCTAACCTCTTGCAGAGTATCAGTTCCTAAGTCACATTAATCTCCCAGAGCACAGACACAGTAGAGCTAAGACCAAGCTTGTGTCTCTAAACACAGGTTTATTGGCATGAAAGTCACACTTGGAGCCCCACCTACTCAGCAGTTATAGAAAAGGTGTGACTTTGTGGAAAGAACTGTTAAAAGAAAAACGTACAATGAAATGATTCACAGACTATTGTTTTTAAGTAGTAAAATCACACACACACACACACACACACACACACACACACAATACAGGAAGATATCCACAGGGATATGTCCTGAAGAAAAAAATGGCCTGGGGAGCCTGGGTGGCTCAGTCGGTTAAGCATCTGCCTTCCCCTCAGGTCATGATCCCAGGGTCCTGGGATCGAGCCCCTGCTCAGCGGGGAGTCTGCTTCTCCCTCTCATTCTTCCTCTGTGCTCTCTCTCTCACTCTTTCAAATAAATTTTAAAAATCTTTAAAAAAAAAAAAAAAGAAAAGAAAAAATGGCCCTCCGCACAGTTTATCAAGATCAGTAGACTTTCTGGAAAAGGGGCGGGCTGAACAGTTTCAGTAATATCATTAAAGATGTGCTGAGGCAAGATGAATTGCGAAGAGCCGATATGTCTGGGTATCTCTGCATTTTTAGCCGCCATAGAAGTGCTGCCATTGGTGTCTCAGTGTTTCTAATCAATTTTATTTTTTGCTGTCTGAGATAATGATACATTTTCCTGGCCACCCAAAGAGTTGCTTCACCTTGGGAGATCACGAACCAAACAGAAGGCTCAGTATCTTCTCTGTCAGCTCTGAGAGCTTGAGGAGAAAAAAAACAACGGTATTTCATTAGGCGCAGATACAAAGATGTTGTGGAAGGGGGGAAACGGGTCCTCATGGAGTCGAGTAAAGAGACAGGAGAGAAGCTTACGGATCCAGTTGTGGCAGTGGGAAAATGATGGGGATTGGGGATTCCAGAACCACCCTGGGTAGATGGACAGGGGCAAGGAGGCCTATAATAGTGTGTGTGTGTGTCTATAAATATCTGTATTTAGTCTTATAAATCTTACTCAGAAGACTGATTTTTAAAAAAGAAGAAGAGGAGGAGTCCAATGAACGGGGCAGGCCCTTGGACAACTCACTTCCCTGTGGCGAGTGTGACTGTGGTCACTGTCCACGGGGAGGATTATCTTCAGCCCCTGCCTCTCTAAGCTGCTTAGCCACTGGGCAGCAAGGCTAATAGAAAAAAAAATCCTATTTTTTCCTGTACCCCTTTTTTTTCTCTCTCTCTGATTTTTACTGCCAGGATCATGGAGGAGAAAAGGCTCTGCTATTTATTTATTTGTTTGTGTAGTATTGAATAGCTACTATGTGCCAGGGATTGTTCCAGACACCGGGGAAGCAATGATAAACAAGACAGAAGTCCCTGCCCACTGAGCGCTTTCAGTCTATTCATCAAAAATCTGCTGAGATGCAGAATTAATGTTCAGACATCAGCTAAAGAAAGCCTATCTCCAGGCTCTGGGCAAAGCCTTGGGACAGACAGACAAAAAGTCACTTTCTTTTCCCGTGTAAGTCCGACTCAGATCCTAAGAAACTTTCAATATCAACATGCATTTTAATGTTCACAACTGGATGAGATCATTTTATAAGATTTTCCTCATATTCAACAAACTATAAATAAGATGACTTTCAAATTCATTGTTTTCCTGTTGTTTATAGCTATCTGTTAAAACCGAAATGGGTTTGTATAAAGCTACAGGATGTTAGGACTTGAATGGATTTTAGAGATGGTGAACTTCAAGGCTCAGGTACAAGAAGTGGTTCTTTCCAAGGACATTCAGATGGTGGACCGCAGAATCAAGTTTAACAGCTAAGCCTTGGACCCTGGGCTTGAGGTTTGCTCACCAAGTTACAGTGTTGCTAGTGTCTTTGGTAAAATATGACATGCTTAAGTGACACAGCTGATTTGCATTTTACAGCAAGACCTGGCCTGTATTTGTGAATGGTCTAGCTACAGATGCCACAAAACAGAAAATAGCTATCTTTTATAATACAAGTGTCAATAGGAAGGCAAATCCTGAGCTTGCCCGCTGCTCTTCCTGGCTAGAGAGAGTTTGACTGGCCTCTCAGTTACTTTTCAAAAAAACACTACAAATGTGCTTTAGCCATTTCTCAATATTTGTCACACACTTGGGTATTTTCCCAACATTAGACTATGAATTATGGACTTCTTTTAAAATCAGTATCCATTCTGACTGATCTTGGGGCACCGGTGTTTTAATTATCTAGGGATGACTTCAAGATTGTTTGTTTAAATACGGTTTTATCTTCTGTCTCAGGAGATTAGGATTTTATCTGTCCCTGGAAGAGTGCTAAGTAAAATTACAATGCCCCCATAGTTTATCACTAGGATGGAGCTGCCAGGAGGGTACTGGCAAGATCAGTGACCTTCCCTTTGAGGAGAATCACCTCTCACATTATTCACCAAGTTATCTTAATTCCAGAAAACAATGAGAGGGAGCACGCCCACATTAGACACTTTTTAAAAACTGAATTTAAATTAAAAAAAAAAAGAAAAACTGATGGTAAGCAGTGAGACCATAAATACGATGCAAAATGATTCCTAGAAACATCCAGAATTTAACTTAACTGGTCAGGCAAAACAATTAAACATATCAGATTAGTAGTCATGGAGTGAACGTTGCTGTAGATGCTGTTATCTTTTGAGCTTTTAAGCGTGAAAACATTTCATCTGCTAGGATTAGGCAGAACCCTCTAAAGGGGGAAAATTGGCATACCACCTCAGCTCTCTGAGGACTTTTCGGGAATTCCCACTTTATCACACCCTTCTGCGTTGGAAGTGAGCAGATGTGTGACTTTCAGGAAATACAACACGTACTTGCTCCCGGACTCTCCCCTCCCCCCAGTTGTTTAGGTCAGAAAATTTTTATTTTCTGTACAGCGAATACTTGTGAATGGAAAATACAGAGATTACAGTAAAACAAATTATGTACTGGCTATTAGCTCTGACACCCGACTGAAGAAAATACAGAGTATGCAGTAAAATAAGAGGTATACTATTTGTTGTAATGATGGCAAGTGCATGGGTAGGGGAAAATCTCACAAGCCCAGCACACACCTTAGCATTAACTTGAGTTTTGTCTCTCCCACTTAAAAGCTCGTTCATTTTTTGTTGTTTTTTTTTTCCCTTGGGCTGACCTGTAATTTGTATTAGATTGATCATGTGACCATTCTATAACTCAAATTGATGTTTCAGTAGCATGCCAAGAGTTCAGACAATAGAGCATCCGGATAGCCAAGGACCTGCTGTATACATTCTGTGCTGTTTCAATTAGCGCCCATGGGGTACTTGATATATCAACTCTCTGTGTTTTTATTCTCCTACCAGTAAAATGTGGGCATTGGGCTGTATGAATTCAAAGGCTTGTTTCGGCTCTAACTCTGTGCTTTTAGTTACCACTCTCTGAACAAGCAGTAGTGTTTCTGTTTATTAATTCGCAAGTTTTATAAGCTATTAAACCACTTCTAATATTAAGCGAGTAATTAATATTACATCGTTATATCTCTGTTCCATCATTTTTTCATGAATTTTGTATTTTCAAGATGTTTCTGGTCGTATCAATAAATTTAATAAGTCTTTTAAACAGCAGAATAGCCATTATGTTGGCCAGATAACAGTATTACATTGCTGTCACATTTCTGTAAATAGCCAATTTTGGATAATTTCCGAAGTAGCGTATACTATCCATACATGAGGACAGATTATTAGTCCATTAGATAACTCACATTTGCAAACCAACTGTAGATATTCAAAATCCTTACAATATAGTACTCATCTTTTTTTGCCGACATTGTATATATATATTTTTTTTTCGTATGAGTATAGTTGCCATGCAATGTTTTGTTAGTTTCAGGTGTAGGACATGATGATTCAACAAGTTTATACATTATGCTGCGCTCATCCCAAGTGTAGCTACCATCTGTTACATACAGCACGACTGCAGTAGCATTAACTATGTTCCTTCTGCTGTGCCTTTCAGCCTATGACTCATTCATTCCATAACTGGAAGCCTGCACCTCCCACTCCCTTTCCCCCATCTTGTTTAGACCGCTACCCGCTTCCCTCTGGCCATCATCAGTTTGTTCTTCATTGTTAGATGTTTTATTCTGCTTTTTATTTATTCATTTAGGTTTTTGTTTTGTTTTGTTTTTAGATTTTACACATGACTGAAATCATATGGTATTTTTCTTTCTCAGTCTGACTTGCTTCACTTAGCATACCCTCTAGGTCCCTCCATGTTGTCACAAATGACACAATCTCTTCTTTTTTTATGGCTAACACACACACACACACACACACACACACACCCCTCATCATCCTTATCCACTCGTCTATTGATGGACACTTGGGCTGCTTCCATATCTTGGCTATTATAGATAATGCTGCAGTAAACATAGTAAACATATGGGTGCATATGTCTTTTCAAATTAGTGTTTTTGTTTTCTTTGGGTAAATACCCAGCAGTGGAATTACTGGATCATATGGTATTTCCATTTTTAATTTTTTGAGGACCCTCCATACTGTTTTTCAGAGGGGTTGCCCCAGTTTGCTTTCCCACCAACAGTGCACGAGGGTTCCTTTTTCTCCATATACTCACTTGTTCTTTCTTGTGTTTTTGATTTTAGCCATTCTGAAAGGTGTGAGGTGGTATATCATTGTAGCTTTGATTTGCATTTCCCTGATGATCAGTGTTGTTGAGCATCTTTTCATGTGTCTGTACATATAGTACATCACTAATTTCAGGTGTAGTGTTCAATAATTTATCCATTGCATATAACTTTTATCGAAGGTGATTCATCCTTGCATTTTTATGAAAAGGGATTTTTTTTTTCAGATTTAGAAGGACCACATTTTTAAATAACTGAAATTGTTATTTGCTTAGTTGGCAGCACATTAGATCTGACCAATTCATCTTCGTCTGAGCTGAGTATAAATAAACTATGGTCTCCACAGGATAAGGTGTGAGGGAGTTTATGCTGATATTTTCCCACTGACGATGCTCAGTGACATTTACATTCTGGCGTGGGGAGCACAAGCGAGACATTTCTTAGACTCTTCTAGCTAAGTGTATTTTCACGTTCGTCAAAGAAATGCAACTTGTTGAAATTCCTGTTGCTATTATAGTTTGTTTTAAGACATTTGTTAATACGACTGCTTTGAACATAATATACGTTGAATTCTCACCGGGATCAGACCTCATCTCTCCAGAGCCTCCAAGCTTGCACAGGTATAGAAGTGCTGGAGTTTTGATGTTTTTCTCTTTCCTCCCTACTCTGTCTTTTCCTTCAGAGTTGAAGAGAGAAACTATAGTGAGAAGAAGTGAGAAGGAAGGGGTCACAGGAAGCAGGGAAATGGAAAACAGTGATTTTACCCATATGTCACCGGGGGGAGAAAAGTCACACTTTTTAAGGGTTGGGGGGGTCTCAAAATAAGCATCTCAAGAGGCTCTTTCAGATAGGCAGAGTTTCAATGTCATTTTTCAAGTATTTCATGAACATCAGTGGTGTGGACTCTGTGTACATGTTGGTGCAATTAGCTCCATGCTCTAGATTCATGTGTGTCCTACCAAATGTCCGTGGTCGGAGCACTCGGTTAATCCGCTTCGCAGAGGCTCTGGCTCAGTTGTTGAAAGGCATCCTCCCGCTCTCCCCTGTTGGCACTCGCCAAGGCATCCTAGAGTAGATTTGATCCTCTGGTGTTTGCAAACTAATGCATTTATCAACTGTACAAATATTTCACCTTACACTACACTGACAGTTTTTGCAATAAGAGTAAGACAATTGCTGAATTGCTCCAAAATAATGGTTTAAAAATGAAAATGGTGAGGGGGCCTGGGTGGCTCAGTTGGTGAAGCATCTGCTTTCAGCTCAGGTCATGATCCCAGGGTCCTGGGATCGAGTCCCGCATGGTGATCCCTGCTCAGCGGGAAGCCTGCTTCTCCCTCTGCCTCTGCTATTCCCCATGTTGTGCTCTCTCAGTCTCTCTCTCTGTCAGATAAATAAACAAAATCTTTATAAAAAAATGAAAATGGTGAGGCCGATTTGAGGGAATAATTCAATTATGTAATGGAAGTAGCTTCATGCAGTAGATGGCTGTGTTTAGCGTGTAGCCTGCAAAAGGCCGTAGCAGTTCGTGCGATATGCCTCGTTGCCTTCCCCTGTGTGGTCGATGTCCTGTTGCCACCCAGCATTTGAGAAGCTCTGTTTTCAATGCAGTAGTCTTCTTAGAGTGAGGCATCCAAGGCATATATAACAAATCGCCTCTTCAATTCTTTATCTCTGTACCCAGCGCATGCCGCCGACTCAGAAAACCCGGAACCAGGTCCCACATTCCCACGGCCCCAAACCCACTCCTCCGTCTTTGACAGCTCCTTTTTTTCCAGGTCCTCAGATCTTATAGTTGAGGTCATTCTTGTTTCTTTCTCTCTTTCCTGCTGTTGGCTCTGTCTTTAAAATATATATACATAGGGGCGCCTGGATAGCTTAGTCGTTAAGCGTCTGCCTTCAGCTCAGGTCATGATCCCAGGGTCCTGGGATTGAGCCCCGCATCGGGCTCCCTGCTCGGCGGGAAGCCTGCTTCTCCCTCTCCCACTCCCCCTGCTTGTGTTCCCTCTCTCGCTGTGTCTCTCTCTGTCAAATAAATAAAATCTTTTAAAAAATAAAAAAATAAAATAAAATATATATACATATATATGTATATATATACACACACAGTATTCTGACCAGTTCTGCCAGCCCTTCACCTACTTCTCAGCCCAACTCACCATCAGCTCCCATCTGAACTATTTTAATGTATTTTATTCTCCTCACTGCACCGCATGCTTCTGTCGTTGAATACGCAAGTTGCTCCAGCCTAGTCTCAGCATGGCAGGCGGAGCAGTTCTTACAAAATGTAAGCCAGCTCGTTGCACTCAAGCACTCTTATTCCAAACTCTGTAATGGCTTCTTCTCTCATCTGGAGGAAAACCCGGAGTCTTTGCTGGGACCCGAGGCCCTCAGGGATCCATTCCCTGCTCCTCCATGCCAGTGTCCTCTGCCCCCACCAGCCCCTTCCCTCACTGCTGGGCCCCCACTGGCTTCCCTACTGTGTCCCGTACACAACAAGCGTGCTCTGGGCCCCGCACCAATGCCCTTCCTGCAGATGTCTCATGCATGACTTGCTCTCTCTCTTTAGATCTCTGTTCAATATCAGCCCATCAGAAAGGCCCCTTTTACAACCCTAAATAAATAGCCCTCCTCTGTAAACACATCATTTCCTTCCCTCTTACTTTTATTTATTTTTCTTCATGGTGCTTTTTACCACCTGAGATAGGTAAATAGGTAGGTAGATGATTGGCCAGGACCCCCTCCCATTCTGGAATATAAGCTTCTTGATGGCAAACTATTTTTTTTGTTAACCTCTCCATTCCTAGCTCTGTGAACAGTGCCTGGTACACCATAGACACTCCATAAATATTTGTTAAATAAGTGAATGATGCAAGGCAGAAATCTTACTCTGCACAACATCAGACTGCTCAACCCTGCACTGTCCTGGGGAGAGAAATAGCTCTGTGAAATAGCAAAGAGCAAGAATTACTGTGCAGATCTCAACTGGCACCATTCAGTAGGGAGAAAGAGGTTGTTCTTGGCTTAGAAGTCGTTGAAGGCTTCACGGTGCTAATAAGACCAACGCTCAGCCTGGGTGGTGGTAGTGTTTAGAGTTGATGCAGGTAGATGGAGAGATTGTCAATCATATGCAAATGCCCAGGAGACAGTAGGAGAATTATTATTCCCTCCCGGGGATTAAGAACCTCAGATGTTGATCTGTGTATTCTAGAAGTATTTTCAGTCAAGCATCCTTTGAAGCTGTTGGAGTGGATGCATATCTAAAAAACAAGAGAATTACTAGACAAAGATGGGGGCTGGGCCTCAGGAAGTGACTGTTCAACAGACGGGGTGAGGGGTCAAGCCATGAAAGGGAACACAGAGGAGAAAACCAGATATGTTGAGAAGAGGCAGACTAATGGGGTGCCAAAGGAAGAGAGGAGAGCAAAAGACAAACTGTTTCAAATATTAGAGTAAAATTTAGTGGGAGAAGATCCTTTGGAAAGCCACTGGACTTGAAACCTAGGAGGTCATGGGCAGACTTTGTACGATTGAAGTGGGAGGGGGTGAGCCGGGCGGCATGGGCTTAAATGAGCATGTGTGAAGGAGGGGTGCTGGTCCTGGTAATACCCTCATGAAGTTAGACGGGAAAGGATTAAAACATCATTGATGCCATCAAGGAGTGAGGCCACATTTGTGGGCTCTGCACTTCTGATGGGCAGGGTAGAGACCCTCCCTTTTGTCCCTGTGCCTAGGCTCACAGGAACGAGGTTGCCCCTCACAGAATCCCTCAGACAACCCACTGGCTCTGTTCTTACCTTCCTCTTCTCCAAAGTGCCCAGCCCCACAAATGACACTTGGCCACGACTGTCACTTTTAATGACACCGTCCCACGTGTCGACCTCAAGAGAAACTGTCAGATTGGGCTCCCATTGACTTTTTGCTTTTTCTGCCTTGACAGTCTTTCATAACAGCACGGATCCTGTGGTCTTCGGGCGAAAATGTCTCTCTGCACAACATCAAACTTTAACTGCTCAACACAACCCTGTCTCAGGGAGAGCATAAGTGCTCTATAAAATACAGAAAAGCATTCATTCCCTTGCAACTTTCAATGAACCCAGGAATTATTAGCGACAGAGTCAAATGAGAGCATGTCGGAGGCTTAGAGGTAAACAGGTGTCTACAATACACAGACCACTCATTATGCATCCCCACAGTTGCCGTAAGAAAACTGCTTATTGCCAGTCTTGTCAAAATGGATTTTTATTTCTTCTTCATACCAGGTAGTTAAATTTTTTCAGCACTAATGATATGTGTAGGAATGAAAGAATAATATAACGCTGAAGAATATTTTATTAGGGCTGGAGATGGGTTGGGAGCTGGAGAAGGGAATAGAAGGAGAGAGGATTATGGCCATTTTTCTAAGATCTCCGAGTTCAGATCACCAAACTCCTTTATGATCACCACTCTTTAAAGGTGGACAATCTCTAACAAATAGCTGAGCAAATTTCTAATGGGGCAGATGGCAGTTTCCTGTGGGGCCAGGTCGTTGCTGTCCCTTGTTCCCAGCTAGAAAACCCATAAAAGAAGGAACAAAGCATTGTCATCTCTGTGTTCCCCACATTAATTAGCACGATGTCAGGCTCCCAGGCTCGATAACTGCGTGCTGATTTCCTCCTCCTCTCACTTAATCAGAGTAGGTAAGCGCCCATGGCCCCTTGGAAATCAAGTGCAATGCTCCTCAGCATTAACTTGAATACTAATACGCAGGGATCTTGATAAAATGCAGCCCTGACCCTGTGGGTCTGCGGCCGAGACCTGGTTCTGCATTTCTCAGAAGCTCCAAGGGGGCGCCTCCAACGCTGGTTTGCAGACCACACCAGTCCCACACCTTGCGCAACAGGAATGCTCCCCCACCCCTGCGGTAGACCCACGGGATGATCCAAGTTCCTCCTCTGGCGGTGTCCGATGTGGCTGAACAGAACTTGAACTCCGATATCTTTTAAAATATTTAAACAAAGGTTTATTATGAAGGCAAATGCAAAATTAGATTTTAAAAATTGCAAGAAATGTAAACTGTAAAACAACAACAACAAGAAAGTATAAAGGCTTTTTTTTGCTGTTGAGATCACCCCCCGCAGGTTACACTCCCAGTTGGCCTCTGGAGGATGCATTCATTTCGGAAGCTGCTGGAGTACTTGAGAGGACAAGGTTCAGAAGCACTAATATAATCTCAATGAGGAAATGGCTACCGGGGACGTTCGAATAGCTAGTTAGCCTTATAACAGTGCTGAGGACAACAGCTAACATTTTTTGGGTTCTTACTATGTATGAGCCAAGCATGGTGCACAATACATATATTATCGTGATATTCACGGCAGTTTTCTGGAGTATGTATTATGGTTGTTTCCATTTAGATCTGAGGAAACTGAGCCTTTAGAGAAGCTGGGCGGTTTGCCTCAGAACACACATCTAACTTTTGTCAAAGTCCCTGCTGTCAACCACAGGGTTTCAGAGCCTCCCAAGGAAGGGAGAGCCAGGGCTGGAACCAGAGCATCTCACTTCCATCCAGGACTCTGTGGAGAAGCCGAGATAGAGCAGGTCGATGCATTTGGCAGAGTGCCTTTGAAAATTATAGAAATGTGCCTTATGTGAACCTGGATATTTACTCCTTCCTTGTTTCTTTCATGATCACAACCAGCAGATTAACTGGGTTTTCTGTTCAGGTGTCTGATCCGTGGTTCTAGGCTCAGAGACAATCCATACTTCTTCACTCAACATGTACTTCTGCCAAGCAGTCACCATAGTTAAAGGAAGAGTGTCTGCAGTGAGTTTTTATAAACTGCATTACTAGGTGGCAGTTAATGGGTTTCATTCCTTACACAAATGGAATTTAAAAGGGTAGCACCTGGAGTGTTATAATGAATAAATTCTCTTCTTCTGTGCATTTCAACTCAGCATTCTAGAAGCTGTCCAAGCCAATCTTTCGTAGTATTTTTCCATGCTTGTGATACTACTCCTTCTATGTCTGTGCTACCCGATTATGCACCGCGTTCCTTTTGGGATGTGAATGAGCATTCCTGCTGCCCACACATTGACCTGGGGGCCAAGGGCAAGTGCAGCAAGAGCTGTTGCCTCGGGGCGGGCCAGTTGCTCTTCGGCATGATGGCTCTCCGTTCTATAAAAATAGACTAAATTTTCTCCTTCTCCCTATAACGAATCCCTGACTTTTCCAAAAGCGAGAAACTCTGAATCGTTTCTATTAAGGGAGATTCTGTAGAGGTTGGGGTTTGGAGAAAGTCAAGCAGCTTTGAAATGATACAACCTGATGTTGCTGAGACCATCGGTAGACCCCAGGGTTAGCAGGAACCCTGAAGTTTTCTGTGTCTCTCCTTAAGCTAATGACCCTGATGCGTATGCTAAAGAAAAATATCATTCTGCGCCATACAGTACCATCATTTTTGCAAATTACTTCATAGCAGTAGCTGAGAATATGTAAAAATTCAACAGAGCTTATTAAGCAAGAAATACAAGAGAACACCAAATGGTAGGGCAGTTCAAAGCGCCACACTACCTCTGTGAGTTAGTTGCTAAAGGTCCATTTAATGGCTTAGCAGCGCCCTCTGTTGTCTTGAAGTAGCAGTGAGGAAAGGAAGCTGAGGGGCATAGGACTCCACATGTAGATGGCATGTGGCATCATCTCTAAATCTTACTTTGGGATTCGATTGAGAGTCGCAAGGAAGTTAATATTTCCTCTTGTGGATCCTACGATCCACCATATGCAATCCAGGGTTCATGCTAAATCTTGCCATGTTCTTCCCATTGTTTTAAAATACAAATGTCCCTGAGAAAGGTGACACATTGAGTTCTTGACATTGCAGTGTGAAGACACTTGTAGATGCCTCTTTCCTAGGGTGACTGAATAGAAAGCTGTATTTTCCCAATGAACAAGGAGGCCCGGAGGCATCCACCTATCTTCCTTCCTGCCAGTTTTGGTGAGGGCAAGTCTCCATGGGGCTGGTCCATCTTGGTATTTCCTTATTGCAACACAAAGCCTAAGACATGGCAGGCGGCAAATTCAGAGAACACTTTCCTTAGAGCACCTCCTGCAGGTGAATGGGAGTATATGTTAGCTTACCACTTACTCCATTGGCTATGGTGAGGAAAACGGAAAGAAAAAGTACTTAAGATACAAGGCAAGCATGTCCATCATTGCATTTCCTTCAAAACCGTGAATCTGTTTACCTACATTTTCCGGAGAGGGTGTTTGTGTGAGGCGAGAATCCTTGGAAATGTTTTCCCTTTTCATCAGCTGCCGCTGATACAAAGAGCTTTGAATTTCAAGAGGTGCCTGGTCTCTCTACCCATCTTCACTGATTGTCAAAATTGTGATCATTTCAGTGTCAGATTTAATCATAAGTTTTTGAAGATCAACTTCCTTCTAAGTATGACTATTATAGCCTTAGCCACTAAAATCCAATCCAAAAGGCATGAGGTAGGTAGGTGATCATGGCTAATAAGTTAAATGACACAGGCTAAGAGTCTGTATGCTGCCAGGCAGAGCAGGTTTCTCATAAATTGAAGCGGAAAAGGAGGGCACCACCCTCCTTTCCAGGATGGCCTATTGGAGATCCCCATAACTGCCTTACGTCACATTCACATTTGTCGGAATTTAATTTTGCAGAGGCAGCCCTGGGTCCCGTGGCAGACAGACTGGTATCCTGCCATTCTGAGATTCGCCAGACTTGCCAGCCAAACCAAATTACCTTTAAACTCTGGTGATCAGAGAATTTATAGTCTCCAGAAGCAAAAGGCATTGAGGTAATGGGAGAGAGGCAGCATTCCCCCTCTCAGGGAACATTTATCTCTCCTCAGTGATGACAGCTTTATGATTTTACTGAGAAAATCCACAGAAGGTGCTTTCACAAAATCAACTGTCTTTTGACACATTTCCAAGGGCAGTGGCATAGGAAAGAGGAACCACATTATGAAGTAGAAGCTGAATAAAACTCAGGAGTGAAAAACGATATGTCACTACCATGAAGGGAAATTGACTTTTTCCCCCTTGATTTATCTCATTGCAGCTTCACATGTCATCCACTGTGTTTCTTTATTCATAAAGGACCACACTATGGAAAATGTTCTTCCTGTGGTAAAGACCTGTGCATTTGCTGTTTGACATTCTCTCCTGGGAATTCCTCAAAGTTGGCAGCCTTTGAGCTGCCTTGTTCCCACTTCGCATAGGTGGAGGGCCCACCTACCACTTCTTACTATCGCAAGTCTTGTCTTCATTTAGATCAAAACTGCCTTATGTTTTTGAGGCAGTTTGTTTTGTAGTTGGGTTTCTGAGGGAGCCAAGTTGATGGTGAATCTGAACTCCACAGCATCTTTTCTAGAGAATCAGATGGTCCAGAGAAGGCCATGTGCAAGTTCATCCCCAAATCCTAGGACTTGGCTTGAGATAAATGTAGCCTCTTCCTCTTATTTGAGGCTGAGGGGGCAGCAGAAGATAGAATTAATCATTCTTCTGAATCTTCTTCCCGCTCCTCTTACATCGGTCCTTTTCTCTCTGTGTATATTTTCCCCTTCATTTCTCTCTGCCTGCCTGCAACTCGCGCAAGCTCTTTTCTTCTCTTGAAAATGTTGTCTTTTATCATGTCCTTGTATTAATATTTCTACTCTTTACTCTCTTCTCATTCATCCCAAAGATCATTAACTCATTTCTACCTCCTGTTCCTTCCCTATTCTAAAATCATCCTCAGCTCATTTCCTTAACTCTTAACATTATTCCCCTTCTAGACCTAAAATAAGTCACAATGAGGAGAGTAGTAATGATTGTTTGTTGAAGCTGTTATGTTTCAGGATGCACTGGGCTACACACTTCACATTTGGTATCTCATTTAATCCCTGCAAAGGAGAAGATGGCATCATGCCCCTTTAATTGATGAGATTCGATGAGGTTCATACAAAGAATAGCTGACAGAGCTGCAGGTCTATTGCAGTTTATCTGACTCCTGGTGTGCAAAAAAGACAGGGCTCGCTTCATTATGAGCTATAATTCACAGGCCTCGAGTGAAACTTGATAAATATTTACACCATTTCACTTCACTCAGGGCCATTCATTGACCCATATCCACTGATGCAGATAAGTTTCTTCTACTGCACACCTTTCAATAATTACATATTGGATATCTGAAGCAGCTCATAAATTCAGGTCCTAGAGGTAGGCATAGTGACGAACCGGGATGATGAAGAGAAGAGTAGGGAACAGGGAAAGCAGCTGGGAAAGCAAACAACTGAGAAGAACTGACGTTTCTAAGACTTGAAGGACTTTGCCGCAGCTGAGCTCCCAGGAATCCGAGGCCTGACGGGGGGTGAGGTGAGGAGTCACAGCCTTAAAGTGGGTGGGCAAGGAATGGTCAGGCTCATCCTGGTCCTCTTCAGCCCTTCCCATGAAGCTGGAGATTTGTTCCTGTAGTAAAGAAAACTAGAAATACATTTTTATTTTTTTAAGATTTTATTTATTTATTTGTCAGAGAGAGAGAGCACAAGCAGGGGGAGCAGCAGGCAGAGGGAGAAGAAGCAGGCTCCCCGCTGAGCAGGGAGCCCAACGTGGGGCTCAATCCCAGGACCCTGGGATCATGACCTGAGTTGAAGGCGATGCTTAACCGACTGAGCCACCCAGGCGTTCCACTATAAAGATATTCTTATAGTGTGAAGTTGATTTAATAAAGTATACAAATTCCCAGCGTTGGTTCTCCATCAAAATGTACGACATGCTTATGTCGTTCCAAATCATCCTGCCCCGAGTGACACAGTGTGGAGTGGGTACCTTCCTTTGCTTTCCTCAGCTGTAATATCACCCTAAGAAATGCCAAATCCATCATGAAACTGTTAAATAGGCAAGAAAAAAAAGAGGGAAAGGGTTAACCAGCAGGGTGAGCATCAATGGAATGAACATCTGGGTCTGAGTCCCAGCTCCATCCCTTCTGTCACTTCATATACGTGGTACATCTCTTGGTTTACATTTTGTGAATAATGGGAACACCGGTGCCATATATCCTACCATGTTATTGTAAGGATTAAATGAACCAGGGTACTTTAAAATGCTTCATGAAGTGTAAAACACGCTCCTAGGAAGACTGTAATTAGTATCATCATTTTTTATTATTATTAACTGTACTAACTTCAAAGCACTTGATTTCCCTTATTGGTTAATTCCAAAGAAGTTTGCTTCCACGCTGTTTCTTTCCAGCATCTTAATAATTGGTATTTCAGTACCACATGTTAAGGGGGGGGTGGGAAGAGAGAGATCTCTCTCCCAGAGCTTGATTCTGGTTTTTGAAAGCTTTTGATTCCCAAGGCCATTGGGAAACCCGGCCTGCTCAGACACTTTCGGGACAGCCCCTTAAATCCCTAAGAGAGGTTCTGAGATCTGTCGTGAGCCCCCAGCTGCCGGCCTCCGATTCAATAGCAGCTTCTCCCTGGCTTCAAGCAGCCATCTCATGAAGAAGAGAACTGAAAATCTCACTTTTCTGCTCTTCCAGTATCCTGCTTGCCTCAAATTGCTTTGGCCTCACTCACTTAAAAAAACCACCTGTGCACAGGTGTTAAGCAGGGCCCGGCAATATGGGATGGAATTACACACCACACACACATCTGTGCACAGGCAGAGATTATAATTGTTGAGTCCATCAGGAGCAGATGGGCATGCTTAGCAAGTAAATAGGATTGACTACAAGAATTAAGCCGAGAACAGTAAGGGAATTAGTAGGCCAGACATATCAGGCCTGCAGAGTAATGGTGGATAGCATTGCGGGTCACATGACCTTGAGCGTGGACAAGCCAGCCAGGCAGGACTTCCTTCCTCTGGGAGGTGGACCATCACTGTGTTCACTTCTAGAAACACGTATGTTGTCAAAAAAAAATATATATATATATACCTACATGCTGTTTCCTTTTCTAAAATACAGATACATTTTAGCTTTTTTTTCCCCCCCTTTCATCATTCAGAATGGCAAGGAAAGAGAAACATGGAAAGAAGAGCTACTAATACAAGAAATCTGGCAATATTAGGTATACTTCCATTATCTTTCAAGACATAAAGATAAAAAATAGTTCACAGAAGAACCAAAAAGAAGTTATATTCCGGTTTTTTTTGTTGTTTTTTGGGTTTTTTTTAGATTTTATTTATCTGACAGAGAGAGACACAGCCAGAGAGGGAACACAAGCAGGGGGGAGAGGGAGAGGGAGAAGCAGGCTTCCCGCTGAGCAGGGAGCCCGATGCGGGGCTCGATCCCAGGACCCTGGGATCATGACCTGAGCCGAAGGCGGATGCTTAACGACTGAGCCACCCAGGCGCCCCTACATTCCATTTTGAGAGCACCTGCCATTACTCCCTAAGCTGCCCTCTGGTCAGGGAATATTCCAAATGGCTATGGCCCCACGTGGGCTTTGATGGTGATGACAATGAAAATTCTTTTTGATAAAACTTCTTTGCTTGAAATTAGCATTGGGTTGTATCCTGCCAAATAGGAGAATTTGACAAATACATTCTTCCGCACATTTTAATCGTTAACACAGTGAAAATATAAGAAAAGAAACAAAAGGCTTATTTAGGTAGAAGATCGTGTGACTTTTTAATCTTTATAAATTCAGTTCTTTTTTACTTCTTTAGAAAAGGAAAAGTAGCTCAAGTTCGTTAATACATCATTTTAAATATTCTTCTGGCCTTTTTATTAGTGGGTGTTAGTTTATCGTTTTATGGCAAGAATAATGTTTATAGGTTGGCACAACCTAAAAAAAACCACCTTGTTTAAAATTGACCTACCATTTAAATATGATCATTTTGGCAATGAACACCTTCTAAACTTATCCTTCTCAATTGTGGGCATTAAGCCCATAAATAGGAATGCTAGAAGGGGGAAAAAAGGGGTCGCTTCCAGAAGAGGAGCCTTGGAGAAGTGAATGGAAAATGTTGCCTCTGTTCAGCATGAATGAGCCTGGGATTTAAATAACATTCTTCAGGCCAGATAAATAGTTTTCCTTTGGCTTAGTAATCATGTGTTGCATTCAAATATTTAAGTGAAATGTTTTCTGGCTTTCCTCACTTTGTCTTTGATCTTTACATGCTCTGTTGTATTTTAACTCATCAGCTTCACCAAATAAAAGATATAATTTATACCTTTTAGTACATGTAAGAGAGACAAATTTGCTATAATGCATTGGAAACACATCATCGAGTTTTTGTTTTGTTTTGCACACACACATATCCCCAAATGCTAAAATACACCAGAATTTTAAAAGCTCTGCATCAGGGGTGATTACCACAATCTGTCTCATCGATTGCTTTCTTTCCTCTGTTTCCAAGCTGTTCCGCAATGTCTATGCATTATATTTATTAAAAAAAATAGAAGATTTTTTTTTTTTTAAAGATTTTATATATTTATTTGAGACAGAGAGAATGAGAGAGAACACATGAGAGGGGATAGGGTCAGAGGGCAAAGCAGACTCCCTGCCGAGCAGGGAGCCCGATGCGGGACTCGATCCAGGGACTCCAGGATCATGACCCGAGCCGAAGGCAGTCGCTTAACCAACTGAGCCACCCAGGCGCCCCCAAAAAATAGAAGATGTTTTTAAAGAAACCTATTCCAAAAATCATTTACATTCTTTGTATCATCATCATCCACCTTTTGCCATTTTGAGACCCTGGTTGCTTGGACCCAGATCGGAAGAGTCACAGAGTCCAGTTGCAACCAGGCTCCTCTGAAGTAAGAGTCTTCTCCATGGGAGCTCCACAAAGACAGCCTTTCAGAAAGTGCTCACGCACGCATCTGCCCACGACCACTCAGAGCGAACGTCAGAGTCACAGACAGGAAGTGTGATCCTCTCCTTTGTTCCCTCCACCACGTGACCTTCGGGCATGGGACATCTGTACAACTCTGATCTCGGTCAGTAAAGTGCCAGGATGTTTTATGGGCAGGATTCATCTGCACCAGAGAAGGGGGGGATTCGTGTTGGGTGTTTGAACAAAGGGAGACAAAGGGAATTCACCCTGAAATCACCCGATGGCTGAGGAGATTACCTCATGCTGCCTTAATTACATGCTGTGTGAACCATTTTCAGTCTTAACACAGGTGATCTTTTCTGGGTGTAGTGAGACATCAAGTCTAAAGGAAAGAAGCAGACAGCTTCTTATTTATCACCTCAAAAATGCCTGGTAATCGTCTTTGCCATGTCTCTAAGGCTGATGAATCAAGTATGACTAGACTGCCATGCTTCCTACTTCCACCACTTGAAATGGATTGGGAGGGAAAAATCAGGGCAAACCACTGATTTTATTCATAACCTTCAGCTTTTCACAGACTCTGTAAAAAGCCTTCCAGACAGTAGCCCAAAGTCGTTTCACTTCCTAGAAATACACTGATTCTAAAGAGAATTAATCAGCCCTCTTCTAGAAGACCCATCAAAGACGACTCGTTGATACAGGGCACGAGCACTTGTTGAAAGGCTTGTTTGTAATGCTGCCTTTCCTATCACTCGTATCTCAACAAGTTCCCAGGTAAGCATCTTGTTTACAAAAGGGGAAGCAAGGGAGTTCGAGAGTTGATGTTTTGCTCACCCCACCAAGATCTGCACAGGCGCACCTCATTTTATTGTGCTGCACTTTCTTGGGCTTGGCAGATATTGGTTTTTTGGGCTCTGGGGTGTTTTTGGTTTTGTTTTTAACAAAGTGAAGTTCTGTGGCCAGACTGCGTCCCGCCAGTCTTTTGCATGTTTTTCCAACAGCATTTGCTCCCTTCGAGTCTCTGTGTCACACTGTGGTAATCTCACGATTTTTCAGACATGGTATTACTCATTGTTAATCTCTTTGTTATGGTGATCTGTGATCAGTGATTCTGACTCACCCAGTGCTCAGCCGGTTGCATTTTTCAGCGATAAAGGATTTTTTAATTCAGGTGTGTACGTTGTTTTTTTAGACATGATGCAGTTGCACGCTGCCCAGACTACTGTGTAGTGTAAACATAACTTTTATAGGCACCAGGAAGCAAAAAAAAATTTCATTGGACTCACTTCATTGTGATGAAATTAGCTTTACTGCGGTGGTCTGGAACCAAACCCGCAATAGCTCTGAGGTTGTCCCCTTCTCCGCTCCTGTCCCCCCACCCTGTCCCTTCCCAGGAGTGAATCTCCTGCCGACTTATTATTGCTTCCTGTTCGCTTCCCCAAAGGCTCCTTGTGCCCTTTGAGCTGAGTTGCCAGGCCCCCTGAGAAGATAAGGAAGCCGCACACTTGTGCGCCTGGGTGGTCTGGAGGCCCAGGGAAGGTGAAGGTCCATCTGTTCAAGTGAGGAGGAGCAGGGTGTGTGGCCACTGTGGTTCTTGGTCCTGACACCTGCAAAGCTTCCTCCTTTGTCTTGAGACTCCGTTCCCTCACTGGGCGGGGGGGCACGTGCTGAATGATGCCACTGTTGTCATTGTGCTCATCAGCCCACGCAAAGCCCCACGCTTGGGGTCCCGAGCCGATCTGTGCACTGCAGTTTCCAAGGTGTCATGGCTATTCTTCTAAATATCTTCTTGCAGTCCTGGGGGCTGGGATGAGATGCCAGGTGGGAGGTTAATCCTCACCATAAAGGGATCTGTGCTGCTTTGGATTCCCAGGCTATTAAAGGGATGAGGGAGAACTTGAGCTCATGCTAAAACTCAGTCCAAGCACCCATGGACATGTGAAACTTCCAGTAAATTCCAGAGAGATAACATTCCCCTGGAAAGCAAGACTTCCTGCTGTGAGATTTTTTTTTTAAAGGCTATGCCAGGTGGTACACATCCCAAGATCTTCCAGGGGAATGGGTCTGGAGGACTGGGAAGGGCGGGGAGGACTTCCCGATCAGGTGCTTAGGATCCCAGAATTTAAAGCCAAGCCAGTTATTTCAAATGTTATCTCTCTGGAATTTACTGGAAGTTTCATTTCCCAGTAGCTATCTTTGAGGACTGAGTGACGAATGTTCAGTTTTAGCATAATCACAATGATCCTTTGTGGGTCCTCGGCCAAGGCCAAAGGCACCTTGATCATGTTAGTGAGAGCTAACAAATGGGGTGGGCTCCGAGTTGTGATTAAACACTGCCACCTGCTTATCAGTGCTCCCAGGCTAGGGGAAGGGGCTGTCCTCATCTGACCATTCACACCTTGTAATATGCTTTGCTAGCGTTTCTGAAAATGCCCATCTGTAAGAGTAAAGTTCACTGCCAAGTACCTCTGCCTTACGTGGTTCCAACTGAGATGCTTACATTTCGCTTCTAAGGGCATAGAAGAACCCTGATCCTTTGCCTATTCAGGAGATAAGCATACTCAATGCATACATGTGAATCAAAAGCTTCTTTCCTTTTAAAGCAAGACACAGTTTGTGAATTTGCACTTGGCCATGATGTGACTTTGTCGGTAAAAGCCATCCTGATACAAAGTCTAGGGGATCATTGAGAATGATTTCTGCAAACCGTGAGCAGATCGACACTACAGGGAGGCTCTGCCTTTTGTTTCCAGGTAGTCTGTGATTGGATTTATTTTAGCACTTATGATGTGGCTGTTCATTTGGCACCAGGGAGCATGCTGACCACAAGACCTATTGTCTCCCATTCAGGTCATCCAAGACTGCTGTGAAAATTATCTGCCTTGCCAGCCACTTTGATCCTGTCACTCCCTCCCTGAAAGCTTCTGGCTGTTTCCTAAAGCCCTTCATGTGGGCCTCAACCTCCTCCCTCTAGCTACTGCAGCCCCCGCGCCGTCAGTCCCCTAACCGCACATCTTTGCCTACCTTCCCCTGACCTCTACTAGAGGCCGTCTCCTCTACTTCAGCCAAACACGGTTATCCTCAGACTTCTTGAACAGAGTCTGACATTGTTTTTTGTTGGTTTTTCCTTTTTAAGATTTTTTTTTCTTTATGGGTGAGAGAGAGGGAGAACGCACAAGCAGGGGGAGGGACAGGTAGAGGGAGAAGCAGACTCCCCGCTGAGCAAGGAGCTTGACGTGGGACTCGATCCCAGGACCCCAGGATCATGACCTGAGCCAAAGGCAAGCGCTTCACTGACTGAGCCACCCAGGCGCCCCACAATCTGATGTTTTCAATACCTTGTTTTCACTAGGACAGTTTACCAAAACAGAACGAGGGCATATAACCCGAAGTCTGTGTGTCACATGTGCTATTTCCACTGGCTCTCTAATCTCTGAGAGTTAGGAAGGGATGCTCCGGAATGAGACCTGCATGTTGATTCATGCTTTGTGTGTTTTATATGTATGCCAGACCACCTAATGTCAGAGTCCCTCCAGGGGAAAGTTCTAGGGGCAGAAGGAAGTTTTCCGTATTATTTTAAACACAGTTTAAGGATGTTTTAAAGCCATTTAAAGACAAGAGGAAAAAATTTATAGGAGCAAAAAGTGTCACAAATGAGGAGGTAACCAGAATGAATAGAAGGAAAAGCTATTCAGTGACCCTTGGGTAGATTTCGCAAGTGAGCAACATGGACAATGTACCAGGCACGGATAGCTTTCTAATCAGACCCTAATGCATTCATTCATCTATTTGACAGAACATACCAGAAGCCTGATACATGTCAGGTGGAATTCAAAAAATAAAAAGGTATGCTCTCTACCCTCTAAGACTAACAAAACAAGTCACTGGTTCCAGGAACGAAGGATATATAGGATGTATTACAGGGGGGAGAGAAACCATAGTGGGGCCCCCATTTAAGTCTTTTTTCATAAGGATGTCTACTTTCTTTATTTTTTTTGTTTTATCTTTTTTAAGTAGGCTCCACACCCAGCATGGAGCCCAACACGGGGCCTGGATCTCACGACCTTGAGATCAAGACCTGAGCTGAGATCAAGAGTCAGACGCTTAACCGACTGAGCCACCCAGGTGCCCCAACATCCTTTAAATCCAATTTAAGATTCATGGTTTCCACCAAGAAAACTTGGGCAAGTTTTATAATAATCCTAATCTCTTTGCAGTTGTATCTGTGCTGTTTTCAGTTCATCTCTTAGACCTTTGGATATCTACTGTATATAGAGAACACCGAGGCTGCATGTTTTGAGCTTAAAACCATGGCTGCCAAATCAGCAACACAGATCCCAGGCTCGACACCACGAGCAAAACTTGATTTCATTTCAGTCATGCCTGAACTGGTTGATCGCCTCCGGTCTAGAGAAGGATTTCTGTCTCTTGGAGTCTCTTGCTAGAATCTAGTAGCTAGTGGAAACCATCCCTTCCCGTAGAGGAAAGGTGATCCGATCCTGCTGTTGTGACAAACTGGGACAGGCAGCCCAGTGCTGTTTGTAACTGTTGAGCAACAAAGGCCTGGGTCTCACTGAGGAGCCCCCAGAACTGGTGACGAAACATGAGGGAATTCCCTTAGCCAATTTTTTGTCGGAATCTTCCTTATTAAATGGAAAATATTCCTGTAAGCGTGTACACATTTACTTATAAGCTATACGTGGTAGGGCTTCCCAGAAACCATAGAGTATATTGTGAGAAAATTCACACAGGAAAAGAAAAAGATTAATTTGATCATGTTTATAGAGGATTCAGCGTGTGCTGACTGGTGTACGCGAGACCGCCAAAATTCTTATTACCTAATTTAAAATTAGGTAATAAGAAAAACACTCCTACCTGCTTCATAAGATAACTCAAAAGGCTATTTCAAATGATAGATAAATGCCAGAGGAGTCCAAGGTTTCTGCATAATTAAGTACAAAGTAGGAGTGACTTAATTTCAAAGATTCTACTTAACACACATTTGTACAAATTTGTACAAATAAAAAGCCTGACTCTGCTCGCAACAAATCACATTTTTCTACAATTGCAAAAAAGCATCTATTTTCAACCAATATGATCATAATGAGCAAACCGTAAGTCCTTCATGGAAATGGAAATCATGGGTCTCTGCCTGTGCTGGCACTTTGCCAAGCACACTACAAAATTTCCAGCCCAGAAACCTGGAAATACAAGTATTTCATTTTACAGAGGAGATAAAATGCTCACAGGACTTAAGTGCCCAAGGTCACATACGTGAGAAATGGCAAAGCCAGGGTCTGCCCTGCAGTGTATCTCCTTCCAAAATCTGCTTCCTTTCCATTACTGTCCCACTTCCTAAAGAGGCTTCTGAGAAAGCTGGCTGTGTGAAATTTCCTTAAAAAAAAAAAAAAAAACGAATTTTGTGGGGTGCTTGGGTGGTTCAGTCAGTTAAGCATCTGGCTCTCGGTTTCAGCTCAGGTCACGATCTCAGGGTCATGGGATCGAGCCCTGTGCCAGGCTCTACTCTCAGCGGAGTCTGCTTGAGATTGTCTCCCTCTCCCCCTACCCCTCCCCACTGCTCTCGTGCGTGCTCTCTCTCTCTCTCTCACTCTCTCTCTAAAATCAAACTTTAAAAAATAAACAAAAATTTAAAAAATAAAATAATCAATTTAGTAAAGGATGCCTACTACATTCTCCTATTCGGAGATTCACAGTACATGTCAGTGTATTAATGATTCTAAGTAGTAAAATCTATAGTTAAAAAAAAGGAGGGGGAGGACCTGGTTTGGACTACCCAGCATTTCAGACACTTGTTGGATCAAACAGAACAACTTTTTTCCATGAACTGACTTTGGCAAATATTTATCTTCCTCGGCTGCTTCAGCAAATGCCTTATCTCCCACTCCACAGTCTTACTGCATGTGGAGGGGAAGGCATTAGGAAGTACCAGCGCTGTCACTCTGAGAGGTACAGACTGCCTTCCTTTTTAGTCACTCCCAGGTCCCCAACAATGCTATGAACGTTATTAGCTTGCTAAAGAAAGAGAAAAACAAACAAACCAAAAAACTACTGAAACCATCTTAAAAGGCCAATTAGGTTTTGTGGGGTTTTTGTTTTTGTTTTGTTCTTTTGGCTAATGAAGTCCAAATTTAAATGAATTTAAAGCATTTTCGGTATCCTTGGACTAGAAGTCAAATGGTTAATTTCAAAGTAAAAATGAAGATTAGTGTGTGGTTTCTCTCTCCTCTTCCCTCTCTCAATATCATCAAATTCATTTGTGTTAGCTAGGTCTTACTCATGGGAGACAAAGTTCGATTTTTAAGAAGGTCACCGTAGGGGTTGTTTGATGTATTTCTCAGCAAACCCAGCCTTCTCTGCTTTTCCTCTTAGTCACGTACCGGAGAAACAGTCCTGAGTCACATCAAAGGTGCCCAGAGATGAATATATGAATATGGTACCTTTCAGAGGCCCCTAAAGCTTCCTTTCCCTCCCCCGCCCCCGCCTCCCTTGGAGGCACCTGTTCTTTTCTCTCATCTGTGGGAACTGCCACGTGTATGTGCTGGCACCTTCAGCATTATGGAAGCCAACAAAATTGGCTTTAATGCTGACTCAATCATCCCAGGCATGAGGCACACTGGTGAGAAAGATGGTCCACGGAAGGCACCACACAAAAGCCCTGTAAATGATAGATAGCATTGTGCTTCAGCCCAGCAAGTGGTTTCTGGGGGTGACTCACAGCCTGCCTCAGAGACATGGACAGGATTTCAGCCCCTTCTGATTCCTCACATTACTGGCCATTTGCTTATCCTTCTTTTTCCTCTGGCAACCCACTGATCCCTTGTATGCATTTTAGCTCTTTATCATGTTATCAGAAGGTAGGGATAAAGTAAATTTTGCAAGTCAAAGAGTCGAAAAGGATTCATGAATAAAATCGAAAACACCTCTCCTGTATCATCATGGCCGTTCCATGTGTACCCATTCTCATGACTCGCCCAGTAAAGGCAATGCATGACTTTGAACTAGGCATTTAAACTGTCAGCACTTTGTTCTGTGGAATTTTTTCTCTTCCAGTTTTTTTTTAAAGAATTTATTTATTTGAGAGAGAGAGAGCAGGGGAGGGGCAGAGGGCAAGGGAGAAGCAGACTCCCCGCTGAGCAGGGAGCCTGACACGGAACTCGATCCCAGAACCTAGAGATCATGACCAGAGCTGAACGCAGACGCCTAACCAACTGAGCCACCCCGGCTCCCTCTCTTCCAGTTTTAATCATGTTTCTCTAGTTGTAAAATGAAGAGATTTGTCTAAAACATTCTCAGAGCTCTTCTGCCTTTTTGTCTCAGTCCATAAACTATGCATAAACCCCTATCTTTACCTAATTAGTACTCATTTCAGAACTTATAGTAATTAAAACCAAGCATGTAAGTGCAGGACAATCCTTCTGAAAGCTTCCCTCTTGCCAAAAAATAATTTGAAAAGCGGAAGAAGGTGAGCTCTCACACACCCAAATGTAAAGAAAGTGCTAGAATATTTACCACAGGGTAGGTCCAGCTCAGCCTACAGGCAGTCAAATCAAATGTAAAACAAAATGATGTTACTTGAACATTGGACAGAGGTAAATTGACTTTGAGAGGGGGCAGACGTTTTCATCTGGGGACAGAGTTTGCTGTTGGGTGCGTGCCGCCCGGGTCTGAGGTTACCTCTTCGATTGAGTTCTATGTTATCTTTAAATTGCACTTTTAGTTGACTCTTCTGCAGTTGAATGACGTGTAGCGACAGCAATTCAGCAAAATCGATGCGGCACTTTGACCTCAATGACAACTTGGACGCTGGGTCCCTGCCATCACAGTATTTTCCTCTGGTTGGGTTTTGGGTTTGGGTTTTGGCTACGACTCTCTCATTCAGGAAAAAACAAAGCAAAACAAAAATCCACAGCCAGAATTCCATGTCGGTTTGCTCCTCTCAGATTCTCCTCCCGCTGTCCTCTCTTTGGAACATTCACCCACCAGTTGCTACCATCCAGATGCTCTTGTAGCCGGCCGAGCCACAGGGCTGCAGAGAAGTATCTCGAACGCAGGGGAGGGCAGCGCCTCGGCATGATTGAGTCTGCAGCTACTCACTCCCATGAGGCTGAGTCAGGCTGAGGGAATGTGTTTGTCTTGCTTCAAAGAGATAGTCTTTCCTAATACAGTCTTGACTTACTATTCCATCTGTGCTGCTGTGTTTTTACATTTTTTTATCCACGTAATCCTGTTTTCCTGAGGAGCTTTATTAATGACATCTATGCATCCCCTCACTAATCCCCGCAGAGGGTATAGAGGTAAATTCTATATGGACTGGCACTGTTCAAAGCAAGGCAAGCGGAGACGTGGGTGCAGTAAGAAAGGCTTCAGCGTCAGCCCTTGTAAGACCACACTCAGACCTTTGCCCGCCGTGCCTGTCGGCCCTTCTGCTGCAGGAAGTACGGGGCAAGGTGGGTTTCTCCAGGGAGTCACTGGGGCCTGCCATCTAGCAGTCAAGAGCAGGGGAGTGAGGCCTCCTGGGCTCCACACCTGTTCTCCTTGCTGGCTGAGTGACCTGAGAAACCACCCAGCCTATCTGAGCCTCTCTTTAGAGATGAGCTGATGAATGCCAAAAGCTTTGCACAATACTTGGACCTCTGCCTGTCACCCTCGGCAGAGAGGCAGTGGGGCAGTGAGACGAGACTCTGAGGGCCCCGAGGCCGTCCAAGTGCCAGGGACACCCACAGAGAAATTACGAAACACCCTGCCTGACGCCGAAGCCCCGCTCAGATCTCGGCCAGCCCTCCCTCAAGGTCTCCTACCCTGAGTCATTTCTCTTCACTGTACCCTGCCTCCCAGGGGTTTCTCGGTCGTTTGATGTGAAGTCACATTCCCTAACTGTCCTACCCCCGGAGCCACCCATATCTTCAAGACAGGACACAGCCCCCTGAGATGGCCGTGAGCCAGAGCTCGAGTGGGTCCCTAGGGCCTCCAACAGCTTCTCCAACGCATGTGGATGCCCCCACGGGCTGCTGGGGCCACTGCCTTTGGCTTCCTGTGCCTTGACCTTCCACCAGCTCCCCTCAGTGGATGTGTCCCCCAGTGCAGGCACACGTGCGTGCAAAACCCCGTCCTCTCCCCGGGAAACCCACTACCCACCCACCTGCACCCACACACGTGCACAGCTCTTTAACTCTTAAAGAGATCCCCCCTGCTCCAGACTCGGGGAACTGTGATTCAGTCAATTAATGAGCTCCAGTATTCCTGCACCCCCTCCCCTGTTCAAATGTCCGCAGGTGCTTAGCAGGCATGCAACTTGAGAGAAACGACCTTGTTTTTCTGAGGCTCCTTCTCTCTGTATAAAATGCAGATGCTCAGCTAGCCTCGCGCAGAGGCTCTGAGGATTCAGGGAGCTAAGAGCCGGCGTGGGGTGCAGCGCACTGTCCCAGTCTGCTCCAGTGGCCATCACGCACCACGGGCTGGGAGGCTGAGACAGCAGATGTTTACTTTCTCGCAGATCAGGAGGGCACAAGTTCAAGGTCAAGGTGCCAGCAGAGCTGGTTCCTGGTAAGACCTGTCTTCCTGGTTCACAGATGGCAGTGTTCTCGTCATGTCCTCACATGGCCTCTCCTCTGCGCACGCCTGGGCAGAGGTCTCCCGTGTCCCTTGCTCTTCTTATAAGGACACCGGTCCTACCAGATTAGGCCCCAGCCCAAGACCTCATTTACCCATAATTACCTTTTTAAAAGCCCTCTCTCTAAAAATGGTCACTTCGGGGGTAGGACTGCAACACAGGAATCGTGACGGGGCCTATTTCAGCCTCTAGCGCACAGCTCAGGTGCAAGTAAGTGACCTTCGCTCGTTCTTCCCGTGCTTCTCCCACTCCCTGGCGGCGCCTTGGTTTCCACCTTTAAATCAAATGCAGGCCCCCTCTTGCAGTGACGCCGTGGTCAGGGTCTCTGATCAGCCACAGAAACATGGACCTCTGCCTGATCTAAAATCAGGGGATCTGATCCCCTGCCCCACTTAACCTACTGTAGCACGTGAGGCAGATCTGAGGTGTCTCCTGGAAAACAGGGCAAGGGAGCCTCTCTGCTGCCCTTACTTTGATGTCATCATTGGTCTTTTCGATGACACTCCAGGCCCATTGGTCATCAGGAGATTCCCCAGAAATCCTCTGGTGCACGTTCTGCTTACACCCACTTTCCAGTCTCAGCAGAGGGCAGGTACTACCCAGTGCTGGGTGGGAAATAGGAACCAAGTGTCAGATGCCATGGGAGTGACAGTGATGAGGGGACAAGGGGCAGGGGTGGGGACACAGACCTTGTCTGTGCCAGCCTCCCGGACACTAGAGTGAGAAACTACCCCTCGACCTGCCCACCAGTGCTCAATTCCTTATGGAATTAAAAAAAAAAAAGTCAAATTTGGGACTACTTTATTGAAGGTTAAATTCAGCTAGAACAGAACTTTTAAATTCCGGAATCAGAATATAGTTTTCTAAAACAGCGCTTTGAGCATTCAGGGCCTAAGGGATAAAAGAAAAACATTCATGTTGAGTATTTCTAGATGGAAATCTAACCCATTAAGTTATAGCATCGTTCAAAAATTATGGCACCACAACCAACACAATTAAATAACAATTACTCTTTTATAACCAACAAATGATACTATAATTTAGTCACGACACTGGCACTCCTGAAGAGTGTCTTGTAACTTGTATCTGTGTTTCAAAAGCCAGGATAGACTGGCACAGAGATAACTGAGTAGAAGTTGCCCGACAGAAGCTTTGCCACTCTCTAGACATGGTGCATTTGCTTAACCAGAATCCGCTTTAGCACATCCGAGGTGGGTGTGCCATGATGGGTAGCGAGAAATGTGAGCATGCTGAAGAATCGTCATTCTCCAGAAACCCAATCAGCACTTCTTCCAATAACTCTTACAACTCGAAAAATTCCTGACACCGATGAAAATTTTAGACCGAGACCCATATCCTGCTTTTCAATATCAATCTGGGAAGGTGATTTTCTGGTTATATTTCAGTACATTATCTTCACCCTGGTAAGCACAGAAGTTCTTATTATCTACACCTTTACCCTAACATGCAAGGCGAGAGAATATAATTAATCAATAGGAGGTAAACTGGGGTTATAGACACTAACACCGTTGTTGATAAATGAAACGTGGAACGGGGTTTTGCGTTAGGTGATCCCTTTGAGGAACGTAGGAAATTGCAGGGTTGGTATCATTACCCATGTAACAGAAGTACTCGGAGAAATAATGACGCAGAAAACAGAGTGAAAGAGAAAGAGAAAAAGGACATGCACAGAGACCCAGACCCAGGAGTTGCCATTTCCCCACGGTTAAAGTGGCAAAGCAATAGACTAGAACTGTGGCCTCTCCCCCCAAATTTATTATTTAATTAATATCATAAAGAATTTTTCCATCAGGTGCTCAGGAGCTTGAAGCTGAACTGTTGCAAACCAATGGCAGAAAGTTGATCACAGATTTATGTCAAAGAGAGATCACTGTCATTATCTATCACCTAATCTCTGATCATAATCTCTAACAGTTGTTTAGCAGTTTATAAATTTCAAAGCACTATGTCCTACATCATCTTATCTGATCATCTAGACAGTCCGATGAGTGAGGCAGATAAGGTGACATCCCTCCGGAAAAATGAGGCTTGGAATCAGGAACATGATCACAGTCAGCTGGGAATGTAAAACCCAACAGCCTATGGAATAGTAGAGCTAGAAGAGGCCTCCAGGCACCTTATGGTCATGCAGGATGGTATCTGAAGCTCCCAGGAAAGGTGACCAGCCGGTGATGACAAAGCCCCCAGCCTAGCTCCAGGGAGGCCACCTGTGTGAAGCCTGAGGCAGAATGGGGTTCTGCCCACCTGCTGTGCGTCCTGTTTCCCAGCATGTCAACCTCTATGCCCATGTTCCTGCTCCCTCCTCTCTCTGCCTCAAGTTAGTATCACCAGAAGAATATATTATGATTGATTATTCAAAATATTCCCAATTAAATAACTTAACTAATGGATCAGTTCGTCTTTAAGAAACAATGCAGAAAATAGTCATAAATTTATGACACTGATAAAATTATTTTTCTCATAAACAAGAGGTTTATGTGAGATGTTTCAAGGGGAAAGGCAGAAAAAGTGGACAAGTTAAGAACACAGAAGACCCTTTTGTGATTTTTAAGTAAAATAGCAAACTAGGGTAAGAAAAGTTTTCCAGAAGGAACTGAAGAGAAAATGGGCAAGCAGGTAGAATGTCAAATGCAAACGGAGTGAAGGAGACCATGGGGGTGTCAGACACTGACCCTCTGCAGATACCTAAAGCTCGCAGCCACCGCCACCGATAAGACCGATAACCACCGAGAGTAGCCGAGGGCCACCTGCCTGCTGGCGTCTGGTACCCCCGGAACTGTGCCCTGGCGTCTGCACCTACGCGGGGGGCTGGCCAGGGTGGGGCCTCACTCCACTCCAGCCTCTCATCCCGTGAGCGTCAGACATCTCAGTCTGCAAATATATTTTTTAAGATTTTATTTATTTTAGAAAGAGAGGGGGGCAGAGGGAGAGGGAGAAGCAGACTCCCTGCTGAGCACGGAGCCTGACGTGGGACTTGATCCCAGGACTCTGGGATCGTGACCTGAGCCAAAGGCAGATGCTTACCCAGCAGAGCCACCCAGGTGTCCCCCAAGTCAACAAATATATTTATCATCTTCCATTTAGGGTCCAAGAATACACAAGGTGGACTCCAGGCCTTCAGCTGAAGCATTTCCACGTGGCTTTGTAAACGAGACTTCCTTTCCAGCCTTGACACATAAAACTATCAAATGCCAGTCTCCAGTGCCTGTCCAATGCCGGTAGCATTCCATTTATTGCTGGCATGTGATTGCAACATTCAGTGAAAAAAAATAAAAACCTCTGCGGTTTGTGGATAAACAGCAGATAATTAATGAACGTATTGTTTCTTTTTCCCTGGAAGAAGGAAAGGTAGCCGAGCTGAGAAAACAAGATTAGCATATCCATTAATGAGGGTTGTGTTTGTGTTTCTGTATCCCTTAGGATTGTATCTTTGTGTGAAAATACTGACTACAAGTGAGCCTTGTATTGAAAAATGAATGATGAGCACACCGAACCCAGGGCAAAAGGAAGGAAATTAACAATTAAAAATGCCCATCAGTCATAAATTAGTTTTCTTAGGACAAACAAACCTATTTTGGCATTGACAACAAATAGAAACAAAATCCTAAGCAAAGAGTTCCAGCATCTTGTCCTGCAGAATCTTCCTTCTGAGTGTGTTTCAGATCCAGAAACTTTTCTCTCCCACAGCTGTGCATCAGCCCTAATTCCTGCGAGTGAATCCCAAAACCCGCTACTCCAGCTTTTTCTGTTAGCCCATCTCCTGCCTGACAGTCCTCCCCTGCCGTTGGTTGATCATTCGAAGATTTGACAGACACTTGCTGCACCTGTCCTGTTGCAGGTTCTGTGCTGGGCATTGGGTCTGCCAGTCACCACACGCAACCGCCTCTTCAGTTCTAAGAAACTCAGTTTCTTCCTTGTCTGGATTTCTTTGGAAAAACATTACAGTCATGGTCTTTAATTTTTTACATCAGTGTTCTCCTCATTCATTCCAGCCGGCACTGTACATTCTGGCCTAGAGATTGTCCCATCCCCCACTCCACCCTATCACTTGTTTCTCACCTTCTACGGTTATTCCGTGTAAAATTCTAGTACGCTGAGTGCCCTCCCTGTGTCTTCGCTCTCAAACCTTATCTCTTGCCACATTGAAAGCACCACTCACCAGTTCCCTCTTCTGCCCAGCCCCCATCTGGCTTCAGTCCTTCCCATGACACCCTCAGCACCACGTGCAGCTAGCTGTAAGTGCTCACCATGTGTCTGCGCTATTCTGTGACTTTGAGCCTTTAAAATCACACGTGCTCCAAAAAGATCATGGCACATCCATGTTCACAGAGTGTTATTCACAATAACCATGGATAGAAGCAACCTAAGAGTCTCGGCATAGAGGTGAATAAACAGAGCGTGGTGTATACGTGCAGTGGGATATTATGCAGCCTTCAGGAGGAAGGGCATTCTGACATTGGCTGCAACATGCAGGAGCCTTGAAAACCTTGTGCTGAGTGCGATGAGCCAGGTACAACAGGGCAAACACTGTAGGATTTCACTTCTACAAGGTAGCTGGAGGAGTCAAATCCATAGAGCCAGAAAGCAGAACAGTGGTTGTCAGGGACTGGAGAAGGGGGCTGGGGGGAATGGGGAGTTGGTGTTGAATGGGTATATAAAGTATATAAAGTTTAGTTTTGCAAGATAGAAACGTTCTGGTGATGGTTGTAAAACAATGTGAATGTACTTAATGCCATTGAACCATACACCTAAAAATGGCTGAGGTGGTATATTTTATGTGTATTTTACCACAATTTAAGTATATGTTTGTAAAAACTGCTTATGCTCATTTCCCCACCCCATTCGGTTGTGAAGAACTTGAGGGTCCCTGCATTTTGCTATTTTACAATGCTGCCGTCATTTGTTATATTCTGTAGATGCTGAAAACATATGATAAACAAAGATGCTCAATAGACATACTTGAATGACTGCAAAATGACACTATGTGGGAGGGAGAGGGAGGGAGGGAGGGAGCGACAGGGAAGGAGGGAGAGGGACACAGGGAGAGAAGCTGAGCGCGGAGCCTGACAGGAGGGAGAGAAATTTCTCCAACATCAAAGCATCTCTGACCTCTCTCTGGTCTCAGTGTCATGTGGAAGTCGTAGTCTGATTAAACCAAGGTCAATGTCACTGATACTTTGAGAAGACTGCGGCAAAGAACCAAATAAGCAAAAAATTACCTTAATCCACGGGGTTGGAAAAATGAAAAGAATCAGATAAAGTAATCAAAGAAAAGCTTTGAGATAAACATAGAAGTAGGGCACTTTATTAAGTAGATTTTAGGGGGGGAAAAAGCACAATCATGAACAAAAGCAATCTATGAGTCATATAAAGAAATACAGATAAAATAAGATGACAGAAAGTGTATCAGGATACCCGGGGGGAAATGCAAGAAATATCACTTCTACAATAGAGGGAAAGACATGAATCAGTGGAAACAGCAATAATATATTTCTTTCCAGGCCAACACTAAACGCAAGCTGCAGAGCTGGCCTGTGGTGGAACTCACAAGTTTTATTGGCAGTGTATGTGAGGAGACAAAAAGCAGCATATGGAGAAATACAAAAATATACTCTTTGGAGACACTGCCTCTTCAGATGTCAGGAAAAAACCTGGATGGAAGTGTGCAGCAAGAGTGACAGGCTGCAGAGTCACAAATTCAAGGCCACCCACAGAACCGAACATTAAGCCTTAGGCAACTTATTGCTGAAATCGTCCCTTTCTCTTTTGGCTTCAGTAGAAGACTCTAGGGAAGCAAGAGGGAGACCCTGGATCCCGCTGTGGTGCTTTAATGACCCCACCATTAAAATGGGAATACAGATGGGGAAGGGTCTGAGTCCTTGCCCCGTGAGCTGCTCCTGCTGTGCCTTCCCCACATGGGGTTGGCCTCTTGGGCAGGCTGACATCTTGTCCACGCCTCTGTTCCAGGGGAGAGGCATCACTATGTTGCATCCTTGTCACCCAACTCAGCGCCCGCCTCATTGTAGCTACGTAAAAGGTGATTTTTAGATTAAAAATGGATGAGTAAGGAGAAGTGGGCCCATTACAGGCTGTATCATAGATCATGACCTGAGCCAAAACCAAGAGTCAGATAATTGTTAAAAGCACAAACTTATCCCACTTAAAAAAAACGCAACATCGTTTCCACCTAACAGTGAACCTCAACTCTTCATAAATTTTAGGCCATGTATCCATTTGAACTACAAAGATTTTTTTGGTACCTAAGTATCAAATGCTAGGATAATTTTAATGTGCTTTAAATTTAAAAATCACTATAAAGTGCACGATATAATTCTTTACATTTTTTTTCAGAGTATGTGGGAGAAATGTAATTTTCTCTTTGTGTCTCAGATTCACCTTTGTTATCATGAGTTATTCAATCCTCACTAGACACAAGGTTATTAAGCAGCTGTTATGTTCCAGGCAGTGTTCTAGATACAGGGATGCAGTAGCGAATTGAACAAAGCCCCTGCTCTGGTGGAGCTTATATTCCTATGTGGAAACAAAACACACACACACACACACACACACACACACACACGCACACGCACGCAGCGTTATAGAGCAACAACGGCCATGAAGGAAAATGATTATGGAGAGTGTTGCACGAAGAGGATGGTTATCTAGCATAGTCAGGGATGGACTCTGATCTAATGACACTTAAGCAAAGAACTGATTGACATGATGGTGCTCTCTGGAACGGACCAGTTCAAGGAAGAGAGGACAGGCACTGTGTGCAAAGGCCCTGGGGTAGAAGCATGTTTGGAGTGTTCCTGGAGCAGCATAGAGAGAGCATGTATGGCCAGAGAGCAGTGGGTAAGGGGAAGAATGGTATGAGAGAACTTCAAGAAGGGAACCAGGAGCTAGAGCATGGATTTGGATTTGGTTCTAAGTGAATGGGAAGAGACTGGAGAGACTGTATGCCCAGGAGTGATATGACATATACTTTTACAAGTGCCCACTCTGGCTGCTGTGTGTATAGGGGACAGTACAAGGAGACCACTGAAGAGACCTTTGCGTGTGATGGTTATGGCTCGGAACTAGGATTCTGGGTATATTTTAAGTCTGCTGATGGGTTGGATGGGCTAAGGGTGGTAGATGCTGGTGTCCATTCTGTGGGACTTGCCTTCTCGAAATGTCCTTCATGTTAGCTTGCTTTTGTTGTGGTGGTGGTTTAGTTTGGTTTGGTTTGGCTTTAACTTACTCCATCTCTTTGTGAAATAAATGAATCTGTGTAGGGAATTGGACTGTTTAACTGTAGATACGTGTAGAACTAACAGTTCCAAGTCTGAGTCCAGCAGTGGGAATCTTGGCCTCTCTGAACCTCGTTTCCCCAACTGGAAGCTGTATGTAATCTATAAATCTCTCTCCTCTACCAGAGCTATTGCTGAAGCCCGCTCAAAGAGCTTCCCAGTGCTATAGCTATAGTTGACCATACCAACTGCAAAGGCCTCGTTTAGATATGGGGACTCAGTGATTTTTTTTCTTTATTTTCTTTCCTTTCTTCTCCTCTTCCCACCTACCTCTCCCCACTCTCCTCGTTCTTCTTCTTCCCCTTCTCCTTCTTCTCCTTCCTCTTCCTCTTCTTCCTCTTCTTCTTTTTAGAATTTTTAAAGTTGGTTCCATTGAGGTCGAGAATTATTCCAGCATTGGGGTTCTAAAACACCTGTGATCCATTACTGTATTTTACGTTCCATATTTTAAAAGCATTTCTTTTCAGGTAAATTTTAGTATATCAGTCCTTGGTGTTTCTTCTCATACCAGCCTTACCAGGAACCCTTTGACCCGAGTAGCCTGTCGGCAGGTTGGAGAGGGCTAGGGAGGGCCACACAACAGAGTGGTTAAACCAGGGTCTCTGGAGCTTGACAGCTGGGATTTTAAACCCTCCTCCACCACTTACTAGCTGTGTGATCTTGGGCAAATTATTTGACCTCTCTGTGCTCAGTTTGCTCATCTCTAAAATGGAGATAGTTTTCCCTCACAGGATCAATTAATGTCTGATAAGCAGTTAGAACCTCGCCTAATACATGGACAAACTGAATAGGAGTTTCTTATAATTATTAGTCCTTCTCCCTACTCAAATACTGTGCCCATCTCCACTTTCAAAGAATTTAGAAAATGCTTAATATTTGAAATCTCTGTGTCTCTTTCAAGGAATTCTCTTTAATGGTGAAATGATACCCATGCCCTGAAACTATGATTTAAGACCGACCATTTGTGAAACATGCTCTTTGAAACACCTTAGATTTCCAACTCAGAAAGAACTCCGTTAATCCCATGCCGCTGATTCATTGGCTCTGTGTATCTGGGGAGATTCTTTCTGAGTTTCTATTCCTACATCTGCCAACCAGAGATTAAAATACAAACTTCTCAAAGTTATTGTAAGGATTAAAAGAGAGAATGTATGCAAAGGGCTGGAAAATATCTTTATTATTCTTTATCACTCCCCGCTCAGTCACAATGTGTGTGTAAGCTAAGGCAGCATCTGTGAAATTGCACAAGATGCCCCAAGATTCCGAAATGAAATGTCTGGGTGGGACGCGTCTCTCGGGTGAGACTCGCTTACAAGAGAATGGGGCCACAGGTGGCACCACTGTGGGTGTGGGTGGTGGGGGACACGCGACACCCCACTCGGGGCCCTGCCCACGTGTCGTCTCCACAGCCTTCATGCCTGAAACTGCTGGATGTTTGTTTGATGTTTTCTCTGTCCCAGTTTCAGAACGTTCAGTACCAGTTGGCTGAGGAGGTGGAAAATCCCCTTATTCATTTCACGAGGAGATTTTTTAAATTGTCTTTGTGCTTAGAATTTTTTTTAATGTGGACTTTGTATTTAAGGGCCCGTGTAGGAAACGGTTATGCTGTATCATGCTGCATTCTTTGCTTTTCTGCCACAAGTCCCCCCCAGAGGGGTAAAAGCAGCATTGCCGAAGGCGGGGATGTGGCCAGGAGTGGGGATGCGCAAGGCTCTGAAATGAGCCAGTCGATCTCTGCATTCTCTCATCTCCAAGTGGGAACTCTCCAACGAGGTGCGCCCTAATGTCTTCCATTCACCTGCAATCTTTAGATTCCCAGTGGTCAGATTGTTTGAGAAGTGAAATTCAGAAGTGGTCACACACCGGGCCCAGATGGACCAGGAGAGGGAGCGGCGGCGGGCTGGTGGTGTTGGAGGTTGGCTCTTCCAACAGAGCCTTTGGGCACCAAGTGTTTTGTAAATACCTCTTGACCAACTTGGGGGAACGAATACACTATTAGAATACTGGTAGGAGCTATTTTTCTTCGTATATTTCTGGCTCTATGATGATCAGTGTTCTGGCACTTTCAACAGATATGGGCAGAAAAATGGGAACTCTTCTTCTACAATTCTGTCTCCAGCTATAGAAGGAGTAAGACACTGATGGAGCCATTGAGAGTACTCAGGAAAGGGGACAGTTTATCATTGCAGAGAGCTTGGCAAATATCCATTTTCTGCAAACGCAATCCGAATTCCAGCAGCAAACATGAGGTCTGGAGGTGCCTGACCCAGAGCGCCGACAGGTGGCGGGAAAGTCTTCTTTGCCAGCACACTGTGGGGACAGAATTTACCAAGTGCCACAAGATGAGATCAGGCGTTCTATAGGTTGAAGGCAATATTTTTATATCTTATTTTGTAACTTATCAGGAATGAACCAGTAAGACTGTGAAAGCAGGTAGAAATATTTTTCTTTTCCGTTGAGAAGCACTCACGTTCTTTATACCGTTATGCTTGATATATTTACAGAAAGACCATTACACTTTAGCCTCAGCCGTCATGCGCAATTTTTGCTCATGACCTTTATGGAAATGAGGAAAAGAATTAGATCTCCATGCTTGCAGTCTGGGACAGAAGCTGTCACTCACTGTTTTATGGTACAATCACTTGAGAGGAGACTGTGGTGTGTGCACCTTCGTGGTCCCTCTGTTGTAATGCTGACCTCCTGACTTCCGGAGGAAAAGGTGCCTCTCCACTGGTTAGTTGCCCAACAATGACCTTTTGTCGTCTTCTTGCTCTTCATTTATAATTTTGTCAAACTGAGACTAAGGCTGATTGTTGGAATCTGTGCTGCCTATGAGGACAGCTAGATGTCTGTGGCTGCTTGTTCAGCTTTGAATCACTTTTTGCCTTTGCAAAATCCGTGGCATTTGCATTCATTCTTAGAAATATAGGTACCTTCACTGTATCCTTTCCTTACTTGAACATGCTAAGAAGGTACCCCAGCCTTCCTTAGCAATGGGCCCAAAGTCTTGTAGCTCCATCCTCCCAGAGAGTTAGTAACATTCTGCTTTTGTATTGACTTGATTTGGGGTTCACTTATCCTGAACCAGAGTTAATGACTTGGTGTCTCCCTGTGGAAATAAGGCTTTTTCCTTGGATTTAGCTTATTACCTAGATTCTTTCCCCCCTCAGGATGAGATCTTTCTCAGCAGACTTCTTGATTGCTCATGCAAAACACCAGCCTTGTCCTGTCACTGGAATGAGTACAGCCTAGGCTCAAGATGGTGCCCTACAGAGGCGCCTGGGTGGCTCAGTTGGTTAAGCGTCCAACTCTTGATTTTGCCTTGGGTCATGATCTCAGGGTCCTGGGATTGAGCCCCACGTCGGGCTCCCCACTCAGCAGGGAATCTGCTTGTCTCCCTCTCCCTCTGCTTGCTCTCTCTGTTTCTCTCTCTCTCAAATAAATAAATAAATCTTAAAAAAAAAAAAAGATGGTGCCCTACAACCCAGAGCTTGACGTCCATGGAAATCAGAAGGTAGTGCACCTGACGGAGAGAGCCAGATGAGAGGTTTCTGAAATTCCTCCAGGTGGTGACTTTTCAGAGCCTCTTCCTGGGTCACATTGTCCTATGATCTTCACACTACATCCCAGTGGAGGTCGAAACAGGACCCAACTGAAGGAGGCTGATACTCTCAGACCTTGTGTATTCATGGAATTCAGCCTCCACCACCCCAAAACTCATTTTTACCAACAGAGGAATTCCTGTACACTAACTAAGGAGAATTTTGTTTTAAATCCCCAAGGAGATGTCCTACGTGTGTTGTTCGTGACTGAATGCGAAAGATGCCCTGGTGGAATCCAAGAGAGGCTCTTGCTTGTGATTACTTTCAGCATAAAACTGCCTCATTACCAAGTCCTTCCGGTACTTCTGTAGCTCTGTTCCCTTGGATGGTGTCCAAATCAAAGCTACCCTTATACCAAATTCCTCTGTGTCCTGAATAGTGAGATTATCGGTACACCCGCCTGCTCCCACACTTCCTTCCTGCTTAATTTAAATAAACAGTGAGTTGTTTTTCTTTTTGACTAAGAGCCAGTCTATACAACAGCAGCAGGAAGATTGCTTTCTATCTATATGCAAATAGGCTGAATTCTCTCCAAACCCTGGGAAAAGACCCTTTTAACCAAATGACTTATACTTCTGTTTCTTCATGTATAAAATTAGTGGTTTGTATAAAATAACCTGAGCTCCCTTCCAGCTGTATAATTCCACATCACGAACACTGGGGAGGACCAGCTTTGCACATACTCGACAATTAGAGAGTAGACAAAGTGGTACATGTTTAAATGCCCAGTAAATACCCAACTCCCTACCATGATACTCAAGTTCTTTCTCAACTTGATGTCAACTTATTCCTGCCCCACCTACACCATAAATTTTAGGCAGCAAAAACACCCAGCCACTCAGCAATCGCCAGAGTATCCTGCACTTAACTTGCTGCTGGCAGCCAAGTTCATATAGTCCCCACTAACCTGAATGCCCCTTACAAGTAACTTCTACTTTTGATGACTCCCACCCAGTCTTCAAAACTGTGTTCAAATGCCTCCTCCTCTGTGAGCCCTCCCCACCCCCACTCTACCTTGCACACTCAGCAGAAGGGTGGGCTCCCTTTCTGGGAACCTATAGCTCTTTGCTCGGATCTATGGTATTACACTTGAAATATGGTAGCAAAGCTTACTGTGGATTTGGCTGCCTCTGCCAACTAGACAGAGAGCTGTTCAGGTATCACTTACCTTTCTGCCCCCCATGATCTAGCATCATGCCTGATATAGAGCAAATTCTCAATGACACCTGTTGAGTACAGCTTGAGTAAGTTCCAGTAGGGAAGTGTTCTTAAAATAAATCTGTTTAGGGTAAAGTTTAATATAGGCACGAGGTTGTATGCTTAAGGTCGATGCTACAGGAAAAGCAAATGAAGATATTGGGCAAGCTTTGGTTCCTGGCTAATTAGTTCATTTTCAATACCTGGAGATGTCAAGACAAATCTGCTACAGATTTAGGTGATGGGGCTGGGGATCAGTGGGGAGAAGTGCTGGTTTACCTTACCGCCATTTTGATTTAAGTGTGTTTCCCCGTTAGTAACGTTTTGTCTAGTAATGATAAAATATGAAACACATGGAGCTCTTGCTGGCCAACATGAAGCTCAGCAAATCTTCAGTCATGTGGGAGTCTCCATGCCAGCTCATTCCTATACCTTTTGTTTGGGGACAAACAGAGCTGATTCTGCCTTTCTTTCTTTTTTCCCCTTTCCTTATTCCTTCCTTCAATGAAGATATAAAAGTGTGAATCTTTTATAGATTTTTGTGGTCTTTCAGCGAGCCAGTGTCCACTATGTTCTCTGCACCATAGGAAACGTGGGGCGGGAGATCAAAAGATCATTTGGGCAGTGCTGTTCGAGAGATTATTCTTTTTACTTAGAAAAAAAATAGGTAACAACATTTGACTTTCTTCTGTGTGTGAAGGCATTATAAGAGACAGACAAATAAAGCATGGTTGTCGACCTCAAAGTCTTTAGACTTTCAAACAATGGTTTTCAATTTTCAAGACATGAAACCAATGTAGTAGATGAAGAAGTACATTTTTACTTAGAATAGTACAGAATAAAAAGCATCCGAGTACCTCCCATGAAGTGAAGATATTATCACATGAGATGGAGTCTCAGTAGAGTGGCTAGGTATGCACACCAGATCACAGTGAAGAATGTTTTTCCTTCTGTAAGACACAGTCAAAAAAGTCAGAAGCCCACTGATTCAGAGGAACCAATGAAGATGTACATAAGTCACTGCAATTTGGTTTGTAAGAAATGAAAGTTGAGACGTATGAGAGAATCCAATGTCAAAGGAACCAGCATCCAATGTCAAGGGATCCAAACTGCCCCAACTGCATCACATTCGGCCCACTTTGCCTCTCTCCCTTCCCAGCACCAGTAAGCTCTATATGAAAGTGGTACCCTAAGCATCTGTTCATGCAGTAGTGGGCTTAGATGATTCTTTGACTGCTATGTTTCAGTTGTTAGTATTCATAACATGGAGGAGGACATGAATGAAAAGATCTCACATATGTCTTCTGCCATATGATTAATATTTACTGTCTTTATTATAACAAAAAGACATATTCACCATATTACAGTGCAAGATGTAGAAAAATGACCTATAACTTCGTTCCCCAGAGATAATCACTTTTGTATTTTCCTTGAGGCCATTTTCTGTATGTACTATATACTATGCATGTATATATATCACTTTTTTGGATATTTAATGTGTCTGAGTAAAGCTCAGGTATTCAGTCTTGTTCAAGAAAGAACCAACCACGGGGCACCTGGGTGTCTCAGTCAGTTAAGTGTCTGCCTTCAGCTCAAGTTGTGATCTTAGGGTCTTGGGATCCAGCCCCACATTGAGCCCCACATTGGGCTCCCTACTCAGGGGGATGTCTTTTCTCCCTCTCCCTTTGCCCCCCCCCCCCCCCCCGCTCATGCTCTCTCTCTCTCTCTCTAGCTTGCTCTTTCTCAAATAAATAAATAAGATCTTAAAAAAAAAAAAAAGAACCAACCATATCCCTGACCTATCTTTTGCAGCAACTGAAGGGAAACCTTAAATATTTTGAAGCTAATCATCTTTAGAGTTTTATTTTCAAATTAAATGTAAGAAACAGGAATTAACCATCTATGTGCTAATCAATGGGAACACAGAGGTATAAAACATGGTCCTTGCCCTTAAAGAGTTTATAATCTAGTAAGGGGAAAGAAAGCATTAAATCGCTCTCAAAGCAATGCATTAAGCACAATTAAGAAAAGCAAGTACCAGGTGCAGAGGAAAAAATGATCCAGCTTATCTGGGGGTTATCAAAGGAAGCATTCCAGAAGCTTACCTGGTTAGAGAAGGGCTACTGGAATTACCAGGCAGTAGAGTTACCTAATGGAAAGCCAATTTAAGAATGATTTCCAATGCTAGCAACAAAGTTTAAAACTAGGTAAGAAGAGCAAAGTAGGATGAGGGAATAAATCAGACTCCTCTGTTCAACATTTGGATTCACATAACCCCACCCGTGTCTCAGGAAACCTGTTCATTTTCCCTGTGAAACATCTATGCAGATGCCCAGTAAATAATACCATGCACAGCCAGTAAATCAACCGAAAAGAACAGGTGCGCATGCGCACACCCACACTAATATATTCAGTGCAGAAAGAATGTAATTACGCAGGTTAATTTGAAGGAGGGCTTCCTTTGGGTTAATGGAGATGCATTCGTGGAGAAGGTGGCTGATGCCGTGCGTGCACAGACACACATATTTCTTCATGGATGGAGCTTCCAGCCAGGCACCTGGTGTGACCTCTTCTTGCAACTGAGGAGTGTATTGGCTTCAAATTGATGAAGCTCGCGTGACCAGCTCCCCATCCAGCAAATTCGTAAGTGAGAAATAGGAACACTTAACACAACATCAGGAAATGCAAACTGCACTAGTCCTGTCTCTCAAATCTATTTCAAAAACAAAGTCTTCTCCTCAGAACAAGAAAGGGTGTGACTTTAGAGGAAGTCTGGTTTTCTCTTCCGTCCCCAGCCAAGCATCTGAGACTGGCACAGTGCTTGCTGAATGAAGCCGTATCAAATCCTTCTCTTTTTTAAATAGCAGAATATAAATATATTTCAATTGATAAAAATATAAGAAACCCTGTGATTATGTGATTCCTATACCAGTATATTTCTTGGTTGCGAAGCTGCAATAAGAGGCAATTCTGTCCTTAACATCCTGCTCTGCTAGAAGTGTGGGATCCAAGTTCATTCCTGCCGTTCCTGAACTCAAACCTCAAAGCCCCTTTTCACCTGAGAGCAGACCCTCTTAGGATTCCTGGACCACTGTCGACGATACAGGAAGTGGTAACAAAAAGAAAGTTTCTTAAAGTGTAAGATGAATAGAAGTGGGCAAGGAATATTTGGAGCACGTAGTCAGCATCATCCCCTGCTGTCAGAAATGCATAATAAATAGGGCTGTAAAGAGAAGAAATTGAGTCCTTTTGCCTTGTGCTTCATGGATCACCCACTGAAATGCTAGCTAACTGTGAATTGAGAATCTGTCATGCCTCACGGTGTATGAGCAGAGAGAACACATCTTACTTTTCTTTCATTTCCATGCTTGCCCTTTGAAGTGTCTGTTTAGAGCCAATAAAATGACACATTTGACACATCATTAATGATAGCTCGAGAGAGCCAGGAAGATATCCAGGGGCCTAGAATTGCAAAATTAGAAAGAATCCATAGAGATTGTCCTGTCCAGCCTCTTGTCTCCAGATCTTCCTGAACCTGACATTGCCAATTAGTTTTGAGCAGGGAGGGCCCCTAGTGAGGGGCTCAGGTACCGGTCCTCACTGCATCCCCCTATTTGTCCTACTCTCCTTAAAAAACCCTGCAAACTCTGACAGACATTTGCAACCAATTAATTCCAGAGACATAATGGCTATGTTACGTTATGTAAGTTTTTCATTAGACGCCCCCAGAACTTAAGGCAGAGCCCAGCATTGAGAATTGTCCAATCATAGTGAATTTCAGCTCCTGCAAAATATCTTTGCACTTAAGCCCCAAACTACACAATTACATAATGATGGCTAGACATCTCTCCTTCAGAATTTTATAGATTGCTGACTTCACGTGTTGATCTGGAATTGCCAGTCTCCCAGAGACGGTTAGAGCGGGGGTGTCCTTTGGATATTCTGTGACCCGTATCAACGAATGCCGTCCTTCTCACTCACTCCTTCCTTCATCCATTCATTCCTCATTTGCTGAGTTTCTATTGAGTGTGATGCATTGGGCCAGGCTATGCAGGTACCCTGAGGCTGGAACAGAGTGGCTCAGGCTTGAAGAGTTTGCAGTGTAATTGGGACGGTGAAGTTGTGTGCTTAAGTGACAACACTAAAAGGTAGGAATGGTAAAATGGCAAAGCTCTGCAGAATTTTAAAGAAGAGAGAGTGTACCTCAGAATGTGTGACTCAGAGAAAGATCGTGAAGGCAGTGACATTTGGCCTGAGTCCTGAAGACCAGGCAGGACATATAAAAATGGGAAAGAGCACTCTGAGCAGTGGATAAACAGTGCGTCGGAAATTTCGGGGAGTATTTGGTGGATGGGAAGCAGTTTACTTTGACTGAAGAATGGGGTCTGTAAATGGAGCTATGGGACACGGGGTTGGAGGGGAGCATGGAGTCAGGCAACCGTAGGCAAAAGAGCTTCAACTTGAGCCTAGATGGTGGGGACCCATGGAGGGTGTTTGATCAGATGTGTGTGGGTAAAAGTTCCAAGCTACGCCACAAACACCATCTGTTTTCAGGCAGTTTGGGATACCACTACAATATGTAGGTATCATGTTGGCTGTAACTGGCCAAGCAGAACACACATGCTGAACACATTCCTTCTTCTGTTCTCCTCCTAACGTGTAAACTCTTTAAAATTGCCATGTCCGTTTTGTATGCAACTGATCTCGTTTATCCCTTGCCACAAACCTGTGAAGTTTTATCCCATTTTAGGTGTAGAAAACGATGCTCAAAGAAGTTAGGTGATTTGTCATCTGGTCACCTAGCTGGTTAGTGACAAAGTAGACCCTGGCATCTTCTGTGTGCAGATCCAGGGAATTTCCTATTATATGACAGGGTCCCCAGCACATAGTTTTCATTGTACTGTTAACCACCAGCCCTGTAAAATGCAGTGGGTCCTTGTGTGTGGAAAACAATATCCTAGGTAAAGAAGAGAGCTCTCATTGCAGAACTATGAAATTATTTTCTAGGAAACTGACACTTCTGGAAAATGCAGCTAGATATTCTTTTATATATTCAGAAAAGGACCAAGAAAATTTGAATTAAATTATGGAAGATGTCAAACAAAGCATCATGTCGTGTAAAAAAATTGAAGCTTGGATGGGGACAGATTTTCTAAGAGGACCAGTAAAAAGAAGGGAGCATTCGATTCATCTTTGAAAATATACAATGCAAAATAAATACCCCTTCCATTTGATTCGTCCTTCAGGGCTATCTCAAAACAGTTGATCCTCCAAATAACCCCTTAGGATAGGCACGGTAAGTATTATTATGCTTTCCTTGGTAAATGAGAATATTGAGGCTCATTAACCTGCCCCAGGTCACGCTAGTAAATACTGGGGCTGAAATTCAGGTGGTTTTTGTAGCTCTTAATTCAAAGTCGCTTTCACTGCCTTTAGATTCACATCAAGCCGTTTGAGATGATTTAATAGCAAGGTGTTACAGACTGTGTATTTGGTTTGGGATACATAATCTATTCTAGTGGTTCTGCATACTGATCAACCATATCTTTTAGGTTTTATTGGGATAGATTTTTGTCTAGGCTTTGGGAAGCGCTATCCAAGCCAGAATAGGATGCTTAGGAACATTACCATTTATATCCCTAAATGTTTAAATGCTTTAAAATACCCAGAGTCGGTGATAAGAACCTCCTGAGGGTCCACTTATTCGCATCCATCCTTTAAGCAAAGAGGCAAGGGTCAGGGGGTTTACAGGGGAGCAGCTAGGACCATAAACAGTTTGGGAAGCTTGATATTGAATTCAGTGGGGGTGGGGGGTGAGCAGCGCTTTCCCATAGCGTTCTCAGAGCTGGAGCAGAAGCAAAGAGAGAAGGAAGGAGAGAGGGACACCCGGGCTCTTCTCCCCACGCACGAGGAAGAATGGCATCCCCTGGTGCAGAGTGCAATCCAGCTCTCACCTCAGTTTTTAAATCCATTCATGCAATTGTTACAAATTCTATTTGTTTTTAACTTCAACAATAATGCATGAATAATACATTCTTACTCTAAAAACTTCTAGCAGGAGCAGTAGAACTACCATCTCCCTTGACCAGCACTCAGTCTCCCCAGAGAATTTTCTCCTCCCTCAATTTTGGGCATATCCCTCTAGACAGTTGTCTGTAAATTTACCTTAATGCTCAATGTGCATTTGGAAACATACAGGTCTATTTTGATAGTGGCCTCTTTTTTTTTTTTTTGCATCCCATTAAAGATCCTGAGAAGTCGATTACCTTAAGACACGGTGTAAGTTCTAAAATTCGCCCCATTAACATGATCTCTATGCCCCATAATGCATTTCAGAGCCAATCACTGGTCTCAGCACTCGGACCCTTCCCAGGGCATCAGTCCCCTATCTGCAGTCATGCCCAAAGAAGCAGTCTAGTTCTGCAATTCAGTTTAACTCCTACTAAACTGGTATTTGGGAGAAAGTGACAGTTATCTACAAAACCATATTCCAGTTTTGCAAACAAGTAAGTTACAGTGAGTGTCAAAATGGGGTCTCCTGGCCTGGAGGAAAGGCTCAGGCAGCAGAAAGTGGACACCACTGATGCATGTGGCAAGACTTGTTCCTGACCAAGGTACAGACTGTTATTCTGGGATAACAAGAAAAAGGTTTTAATGACCTGATTTTAGAAGCCAAACCCAACAAGATCTTCGGAAAAACAGAAATCTCATCCTTTGCCTCTGTGGGTTCCTCCAGTAACTTCGAGTGCATCTGCTCGCAGAAGAACAAGAGTTACGGTGGTATTTCCTCTCTAGATCTTCCAGGATGATGTCAGTGTGTAGTATGCTAATCAGAAGCAGAGCACAGTCACTGTTCCATTCCTTTGTGATTAATATTCATTGCTGTCACCCTGGCATATGAAGTGATTGTCTCTTGTTCATGGTGCACGTGTGGGCAGCAACAGACACTGAGGAAACATCATAATTTTAGGCCATTTCCAAAAGCCCAGCTCCCAGAACAGATGGATCAGAGGCTGTCCACCTACGTTGTACTTCAAGGTACCTTACCTCTCTTGTCTGCTACAAAACTGACCTGAGGTGTCATCTTCAGTAATGAGCAAGGATTGAGAACATGAGTGTTGCCTTTCACTGATCCTGAAAAGTTGAAAAATGACTGTAAATATGATAAAGTTCTCTACACATAACTGAATTTTCTCATGGAATCAGCCTCTCCTTGAATAATACCAATGGAGTACGTGTTAGATAATGGCACTTGGGGGACAATTTTCTAGAACTTTCCATATGAGCCTTGAGCTAGCGTGCTCTGGAGATGAATTTAGAAGAAATGTGGGGTTTGGTGGGGCATGTCTGAATCTGAGGTTGCATTCTGATAAGACAGAATTATGTTCATTTTTTGTGATCTATTACAAGTCACTGTAGAATTTTGTTGTGTGCAGAGTCACAAACTGCCAGTCGTCTCCAAGGGCGGAAAGGAAAGAGTAAAACGCCATTATTGGTTGACTTGTTATTTTTCATTAGACCTGTAGGGCCCCAATTTTTTCCACAATGAAGAGGAGTTCCATGTGGTTAGAGATCCAAAAGGCTGTGGGACTTGGTCTCCTAAATTCATTGGCAATTAAGGTAGAAACTGAACTCCAAGAGAGAGAGAGATGGCCAAAGCCACAGGAGCTGACTAGACTCACCTTGTTTCTACTTGGAGTCAAGAGTAGTGTGTGGCTCTTGAATAACATTAGCATAACTGGCTTATTTTCGTGTCAATGGGAAGATGGACAGCTTCAGAAACCCCAGGAGGTGGTCTCCATCTCTAGGGGCTGATAACTAGAAGTAAACAGTGTTGAATGAGGAAGTGGCCTGAAGAGAAGTTGTGCAAAACAGAATTTTAGAATAATAAGACTTTAGATCTGGAAGGAAACATGGAGTTCCCTTCCTCTAGGGATTCTCAGCTGGTAGAGGTGGGGGGAGACACCTATATCAAAATCTTGGGGCTGTGTAGTTTGAAAAATCTCCTCTAGGTAATGCTGAAATGGGCTGCCCCTCACTTTACTAATGAGGTTCAGAAACAATGAAAGATTTATTTAAGGTTATATAATTTATAACAAAGCTAGAATTTGGGTCTAAGTCCTATGGCTATTGCATATCATGCAATTTTATAATATTTCATTTTGAAATCCCCTTTTCTTCTTCTTTATTGATGGTGGGTGGGGAAAGCTGAAGGAGAAAAGAAAAGAAAGGCGAAGAATTGATCAACATATTATAAGAATAGAGCATTGTAGAGGCATCTTTTTTGTCCCAGATTTTGATCACTTTGAGAGATCAGGAATCCAGGTGTCTTCATAAAATCCCAAAGTTGGATGGATCATCTAGGTCACCTGAACACACACACACACACACATACACATAAAATATAGGGGATAGCAGCAGATTTGGGGCGGGGGGGAGTGTTAAAATGATGTCCCCATGTCTCAGGAACTCTTGGGTTTCCATTCTCATGGCCACCACCCAACACTCAGACCCTCATCACCCCTCCCCTAGACCATATCACTAGAGTCCTAAATGGTCTTCCTGCCCCTAGACCTCCACTGTATTGACCATCCTTTAGATCAGAGCCTACAATTTTGTGGCCACCTCATTTCTGTCCTCCGTAAACTTCAGTGTATCTGATACCACCACTCACTTAATAAGGACAAAACCCCTTATGTGACTTTCTTTTCCTAAGTTACTTTTGTTGTTTTTAAGCCTTATTACTCGTTACTTTGCAGGTGATATAAATGTCCTGTCTGAAAACAAGGACCATGCTTCGGTGACTTCGTGGCTTTGCTCATATTATTCCTCCTGCCCATACACTAATTACCATACTCCTTACCCCCATTTACCAAATTCTGCCTATCCTTCAGAACTTGAGCACAAATGTAGAATGTGGTATTTACTGCTTCCATAGCCCCAGGGACCCATGATGACTTATGTCATAGTTACTTATAGACATCTCTTACCTACTCCATTAGATTATAAACTCTGTTGGAGTCTCACGTTTCTTAGCATTCCTTTGAGGCCTTATTTGCTTTGATATAGCAGATTAGCTGGAGGCATGAATGACTCAGCAATGGTCTTATACAGGCAGAGGAAGAAATCCAGCCCAAGATTTAGCTATCAGTAAAAGACAAAGTGTATCCCACACTAAAATATAGATTAACCCAGTACCTTTAGTATTTCCACATGTTACCAGCTAAAAAACTTAAATTGTCCATATAGAAGTACTGTGCCTCTATTCTTCTTCCAAAGAAAGGAAGAAACCGGTAAAAAAACTTTTAATTTTTTAATTCCAGTATAATCAATGTACAGCATTATATTAGTTTCCGGTGTACAATATAGTGATTCAACACTTCCATACTTTACTCAGTGCTCATCATGATAAGTGTACCCTTAATCCCTTCATTTATTTCACCCATCCCCTCCCACCTCCCCTCTGGTGACCATCAGTTTGTCCTCTAGTTAAGAGTCTGGTTTTTTGTTTGTCTCTTTTTTCTTTGTTCATTTGTTTTGTCTTAAGTTTCACATATAAGTAATATCATATGGTATTTGTCTTTCTCGGACTGACTTATTTCATTTCGCATAATATACCTTAGTTCCATCCACATTACTATACATGCCAAGATTTCATTCTTTTTTATGGCTGAGTAATATATATATAGAGAGAGAGAGAGAGAGAGAATATATACATATATGTGTGTGTATGAGACTAATGGGTGCCATTTTAACTTGAATTCAGGGAAAATTCCCTAATATTTAGTGTTAAGGATAGAACAAACTGTGATTTGTTACTCCGTTCAATCCTTCCCATCAGTAGATTACATTATTATCAAGCCTATTTCACCAATAACGATACTGAGATGCAGAGAGACTGAACAATTTATTCTAAGTTACTTGATGAGTAAGTGGCAAAACAAGAAGTCACTCCCCCCCCATGTGTCTGAGTTTAAAGCTCAGGCTCTTAGCCAAGACACTGACACTGACACCCATATTGGTAATCAGGGGTGCAGGGGTGCAGAGAACATGGTCTGAGAACGTTGCAGATGGAATGCAATACCGACAAAGGGAAGGGGCTTATAGAAGATTCTGGACATTTTTTTCCAATCTCCAGATTCAGGGGAGATTTAATCTATCTCTAAAAGATATGTTTATTTTAAAGATAGCAGAGGTCACAGATGGGCTGAATGGCATGATACCTGCAGAGAAGAGGCTGTAGTCAGTTCATAGTGAGTTTTCCCTTATTCCCCACTTAGTCACAGTAGAAGTTACGTTATGCCTGTGCAAGAGCCGATTAAGAAAGAGATACTAGAAAACTGTAGGAAATGCTTCCTCAATGAGGTGTTGAGTGAGGAAATACAATGGTATAAACAAGACATAGCAAACTAGCAGCCTCTGGGCCAAATTAGGAATAAGACCCACCGATACATTGTTGTTCATTAGTTTTTGGTTGATTTTTACCCTGCTCATTTTTGTTTGTTTGTTTGTTTGTTTTTGCTTTTTAAATAATCTGTTACCAATATCTTAAAGTCGGGATATTTACATGCTTTTCTTGGAGAGACAAATCTGGCACCACTGGATCTGAATCCACAGGTCAACTGCCCAGTGTTTCCAGAAGGTTCCTACCAGGCCCTGTCATCTTACAGCTTGCCTGCTTCACTCAGTATGTCATCTACCCGGCTCTTGTAGTCATTTGGGCATAGACCCACCCCTTTACGCAGGTTGAAGAATACTTTTTAAGTCACTGGAGTTCACTACATGGAACAAGGTGCTTTGTTTCCTTGTAAATTTTCTGACATAGATGGCAGTGTCAATGTCATTTTTAAAGTAAATTCCAGAAAATGCTTTCTTTTGAAAGGCCTATAACAAAAATTATATTCTTGGGACTACTATAGTTATTGGCCTGAACATTTATCTAGACATAAAGGAAAATCATTACTCCTAGTAGATATCTACTAATCTCTTGTTATAAACTCAAGAAAAATCCAACAGACTTTATCTAAATTCGGTCAAACTAATCACCTCCATATCACAGAAAGAAAGGACTCTTAGTCTAATGCATCAATGGACAAAGTGATGAAAAATATTCCAGAAGTGACAAATTTGCCAAGATCTGAGACAAAACTGAGGGACAGGTCTCCCCAAGCAGCAAGTGAGCAAAAGACGGAGCAATATGGCCAATTCATGACAAATGCTAATTCAGAGGAACAGCAACAGAAATAGATCAGCATTTCCCAAAGTGCATTGTGTGGAAGGAATACTGATAACCCTAGATATTAGGAAGTGTTATTCCAAAAATTTAAAAATCTCTGATTAAATAAATTTGGGGATCAATGTGTTAATGAAGTCAGACATTTTTTTTTATTATTGGATTCTCTGAGTTTTTATTATGCTATTGTATTAATATGAATGGTGAATTCCCAGGGAAGACATATGGCATACAGTAATTCCTAAAAGAAATCCAGTTTGGATAGAACATCTCTTTGGATGAGTACTCTACATAAAATACCTTGTATATTGATTGGGGTTAAGTTCAGCTGTGGGAGACAGAATACTAAGCTTCAGTAATAGTGACTTATTTCTCTCACAAGTAAAAAAGAAGTTTAGAAGCAGGCCAGGACTGACATGGCTCCGTTTTTATAGGGTACTCAAACTCTTTTCAGTGTTCTGCTCTGTTCACCATAGAATTTTTTTTTAAAGATTTTGTTTATTTATTTGAGATAGAGAGAAAGCACGTGCAGGGGGGAGGGGCAGAGGGAGCGGGAGAAGCACACTCTCCACTGATCAGGGAGCCCGACGCGGGACTCCATCCCAGGACCCTGGGATCATGACCTGAGCCGAAGGCAGACACTTAACTGACTGAGCAACCCAGGCGCCCCTTCACCACAGAATTTGATCCACGGTATTATAATCCAAGATTGCTTCTGTGGCTCCACCCATCACATCTGTATTTCAAAAATAAGATGAAAGTGGGTGTGGTATGCCACTTGTCTTTTAAAGAGACTTTTGTACAGTCAACACTTCCTTTCACTTCTCATTAGCTAAAATTTAGTCCTGACGCCAGGATAAGAAATGCAGTCTTTTAGCGAGGTAGTTGTATGTATGGCTAAAAGTAGAGTATCTGTTTATTTCAGAGAGAAAGAGAGAATGAGTATTTGCAGACTATTAGAATCTGTGCCCTGCCTCAGAAATCACTAAATAGATGATTGAAATTATATATAACATATTTATATTTGATTTAGATACATCTAAGTATTACTTACAATGCCTTTGATTTTTTTTTTTACTAGTATGATTTTCTTGAGCCAGTAACTACAACAACAAAAACAGATGTAGGATTGAACTACATGGGGAAAATAAGTAAAGGAAAAATAACTACATGGATTCATGATAGCGAGAAGCTGATCTCGTTCTTTGAAATGGAAACAACCACCCTTTAACACAGTCTTCACCCTCGTATTAAAAAATACCTTTTTGTTAAGACTTGTATGCATTATACATTTGCCTTATTATAATAGAGATGTCCATCTAGCCATGGCTGGGGAGACAATTCCAAATCCAGAAAATGTTCATCATCCAATCATAAAATTAGTTCTGACTCAACTAAGGAATAAATCACTAACCTAATGCTTTTAAAAGGAGGCGGAGTTGTGATCAATCTTTTCTGCCGTTCAGAATTAGTCTGGAAATAGGTTGACCTCAAAATTATCTTGGTTTGCTCAGTCATTTGTACTGCTTGGTTCAGACCCATAGCAAATGACAATATACTTATCAATATTTCCCTGGTGCTGAGGGTGATTTAACAGTTGACCCTTGAAAACATGGAGGTTAGGGCAGCTGACCCCTGCACTGTTGAAAACCTCCATGTAACTTCTGACTCCCCAAAAACCTAAGTAGTAATAGCCAACTATTAACCAGAAGCCTTACTGATAACACAAAAACAGATATTTTTATGTTGTATGTATTATACACTCTATTCATACAATAAGGTAAGCTAGAGAAAAGACAATGTTATGAAGAAAATCATAAGAAAGAGAAAATACATTCACAGCACTGTATGTCTATTTATTGAAAAAAATATATCCAAGCATAAGTGAACCCATGAAGTTCAAACCCATATTGTTCAAGGGTCAAGTGTATATGATGTTTATCATCCTCCACAAAAATTATAGAGAACCAGTACAATTCCTGACTGCTAGATATTGTGTTAAGTGGTCTGTTATAACACTGTCCCTTTATCTTTATAAGATTTTATCGCCTTTTTTCAAATGGAAACTAAGGCGTGGAGAAGTTAAATAACCTGATGTTCATATCCAGGAAGCAGCAGGTGTTAGCTTTGATCTTAGTTTCTGAACCCCGATCCTGTATGTCTCCAACTGGGGAAGAGATTGTTCATCTGTTCGGAAGTATTTGTATATATTTGAATTTATTTCTTCAAGGGAATCTCAGTACAACGCACACTTCTTGTTGATTATCAAGAATAGGTAGCATGCCCCCTTGACTCATTAACCTAATCATGGTGCTTACGTGTCATGGTGTTTACACAGCACCTACAAGAATACAAGTCCGAACATGCTTGGTCCCATAAGATTGAAAATAATTTGATCCTCTATAAATAACTTCACCAAATCATCGTTACAGTATAGAGTTTTCAAAAGAAATTATTCCATTTTCCCCATACAATCTTTGAGGCTTAGTCTTCATAGATAAACTTCCAACAATTTTAAGAAAAGGGATTGAATGCTGGTTTCAGCTGATTATATAAAAAAGTGATGATAGATAAGTGGTCTTTTAAAAATCAACATCTGTTCCCTGTGTATCCTCTAGTCATATTTGCTTAGTTTACAATTCAGGCAAAATCTGGGCTGTTTTTAGCAAAGCCAACACATCAATGGAGGAAAACGCTGAATACCATTCTGATTTTGCATATTTACTTCACTGTCCTCGGAGTCTTTATTACTGGGGATGATTCAAGTATCACTGTAGCATGAAGATAAGACATTCTTCCATCTACAGACAGTTCCTACATTCTTCCATCTCCAGACAGCTACATTCTTCCATCTACAGACAGTTCCTATTATAGGTGCATTGCATGCCTGGGGGTTGAGTCTTAAAACAGAGCTAAAATCCTGACTGCATAATGGGGTTGTTGACTTCATCTCTTTGAATACTAGAAAAATTGCCACATGAAATGATAAAATTTGCAAGAAATAAAATACTGATATTTATTGCACAATAAAATGCAAAGAGGTCCTATTAAAATATGTTGCCATTTCCCCCATATTCTGAAGTAGTAAAGCACAGGCGTTTGAAGTAGGTTGATTCTGACTTGATCAATGAAGCTCGTTTTACTAGCTGTGGGACTCAGTTGATTCACCTCGTGTTTTCTCAATTTCCCCATCTATAAAATGAGACAACAATAGTACTTGCCTCATAGAGTTTTTCCAAGAAATAAGAGAATATAGGGAAAGCTACCAGTGAGTGCCCAATGAATGTCAGATGTTCCTGTTAATATTAGTAATAGATGTACTTGCTATCTCCAGCTCATGAGCCCTAGTTTTCCTACTGAAATGTATTCCTTTTTTACACTTACCATAACTTTTAATATAAAGTTGCTGAATTACTGGGAAAATACTTAAGAAATATACGATCTTTTCAAAACTTTCACATAATTTGGTGGGAAATCTGTTGTAACCAGCCATCGATGGAGTGTAGGTTTCCAATTATGGGATATGCCAGCTTCTCACAATATTGTTTGCTGTATGTTCCCACTGGTAAGAGAGAAAATGGAATGACCCAAGATAGAAAAATAAAGTGACTCTTCCATTCCACATATTTATATCAAGCAGAAGAAAAAATCATATCTATGTTTTCCAGACTATGGCATCCATGACACATGCAATATTTTTTTAAGATTTTTATTTTTATTTATTTAAGAGAGTGAGAGCCAGAGAGATCACAGAGGGAGAGGGAGAAGCAGACTCCCCGCTGAGCAGGGAGCCTGATGTGGGGCTCGATCCCAGGACCCTGAGGACATGACCTGAGCCGAAGGCAGACACTTAACCGACTGAGCCACCCAGGCGCCCCCACATGTGACGTTCTTATATCTGTTATGAACCCTGAGAATCAGAGCCTATATCCCAAAGGACAATGAAGTTCTGGAAAAAGTGACTAAAACCAAGTCTGGCTTAGGAAAAATTTATATTGGTGAGGTAAACTCACTGTTACTTCTTTCTAGTGAAATACATAAAATGAACTGAATGAATAAAAAATTGCCCTTCATTTTGAAAAGTAATGATTACCTAAAAATTTAATCATTGATCTCAGGAATGAAAAATAAAAAAATTCAAGAAAGCAATCTAGTGATTTTAAATCCTTCATTAAGAAATGACTAGCTGTTTTAGGTAGAATTCATATCACTGAAATACGGAAATTCTAAGAAAAAAACAATTTCCATTTTTTTTATTCAAGAAGAACCATCTCTTTACTAAATTATTGCAAATATAAGCAAAGTGGTTTTTTTTTCCCATATGATGTGGCAGAAGCAAGCAAAACTGTAGACAACAGGCTTAAACCTCTTACTTCTTAACACCTTTGAGAAGAAGCTTTTCCAGATAATGCAATTGTCCAACAAATGAAATTGACGCCCATAGGAATCCAAATTTGATTTTAACCACGTTCGATGAAAAACCCTTTCTGAAACGTATTAAACACCCAGCCCTTTCCAAATAGGAGATAAATAACAAAATTTGACACCTTCTCAGGAACCAGGATCGCGGTAATGGAGACAAGGAGGAAGTATGTGCTGCTCTCAGCAGTTGCCTAGAACTTGGTTTATAGGAAGCATGGTAGCCATCTGCTTACCTGTTGACTCTTTGCTCTATTCCGTAGCGCTAGCATGGGAAGGGTGCCGCTTCCTTCACTCTAGAGAGGAGTCTAAATAAAATTCATTACTAAATGACAGGCTTTCTCCCAAATGGCTTTCCTACCATCTGGTAGACGTCCACTTCTCAAAGTGACCAGCAACATCAGCATCACTTGGGAGCTCGTCGTTAGAACTGAGGAATCTCGAGTCCCAGCCCAAGCCTACAGGAGCAGAGTCTGTTTATGGACCAAATTCCTGGCTGATTTGTAAGGCACGCTGCAGTTTGGGAAGTGCTGATTCAGATCATCTTCTTCACTACCACCCATCAGACAGTAGCTCCAATTCAACTCCAGTTAACTCGCTCTATTCATATTAACACTGAATTTGTTGAGGGTTGATTTTTTTTTTCCCCTCATCAGTTCAAGGAACCATGCTCCAGTACTTTGGAAAAGGCTTATTTTTTACATCTATGTTTGTTTTGTAGAAGAGAAGTGGAGGAAAGGGGGACTCTGACAAATTTAGAAAAGCAATGAACTTGGCATTGCCCTTCACTGTAATGGGAACTTGGTCTAGTTATTACAACTACGCCTGTTTCCGCCTCTTGAAACGATCCTCAAGTCCCTTCCAACATAATGATTATGTACTTGTGCAAGTTTAACAACGGGCATATTTTTCAAGTCCTCAATTACATTCTTTTGAGCAGAGTTTCAGATACAAACGATGTTGTATCCTTCCAGAGAGGGAGTTTTTCATTTGAAACAAAGACCATAAAGTCATAGTTAGCAGCCAAGATGGGAATCCAGGTCTCTTGACTCAGCATTCAGACCCACACTGCCAGTGAATTCTCCAGAAATGTGTAAATTTTTTAAAAAGGTACTCTTAGAATCTTGGATTATGAACAGCCAATCTTGATTGTTCCAGTTGCCCATATTTTATCAATTCTTCTTATACTCCAGAATTATTGAGCAAATACTTTCAATCATGACATAAAATATTTTCAAGAAATCACTAATGGGGCTGGATGGTATATTTAGAAGTCATTAAGAAAATAGATCTTGAGTTCTTATCACAAGGAAGAAAAATTTTTTCTATGTCTTTTTTTTTTTGTATTGATAGGAGATGATAGATATTAACTAAATTTGTAGCAGTGATCATTATTTTTTTCACAATTTATGTAAGTCAGATCATTATGCCATTATATACCTTATACTTTAACAGTATCGTATGACAATTATGTCTCGATGACACTGAAAAAAAATAAATGAACAGTGATTGAATAAATGAGTAAAAGAAACTTAACATGTTAAAAGATACTTTCAAGAGGGGTGCCTGGGTGGCTCAGTCAGTTGAGCGTCCTACCCTTAATTTTGACTCAGGTCATGATCTGAGTCGTGAGATCGAGCCCCACATTGGGCTCCACGCTCAGCATGGAGATGGAGTCTGCTTGTCCCTCTCCCTCTGCTCCTCCCCCCCGCCTCATGCATGCTCACTCTTTCAAATAAATAAGTAAATAATACTTCCAAGAAATTAAATGGAAATGAAAAAAAAATTTGCACTTGGTAGCATTACTAAAGGGAATAGCTGAACCACTCAACTTCAGGGTCATCATTCCCATCGAAGTTTATGTAAATGGTATTTCCCAGAATATGCTTTACACTGAACAAAACACATGCTTTTTCATGTTGCTCAGTCCGTGTTACAAATAATAATAAAATTAATTCTTTTTAAAATGATCCAAAAAAAAGTAACTCAGTGGTAGAATTTTTCCCAGGGACAATTATTCTTGTTCCCTAAATGCTAAAATGCATCAAGTAGAAAGGATTTAATAGAATGCTGAAGAACAAAATGTGAGTTATTAAAATACAGTATAGAAGGCAAGCTAAGAATGTTATTCATATACTTTTGAAGAGAATGAGGTCTCGGGAGAAGGGTAAAATAAAATGACCGGTATATACATATAGATAAAGATAGGTATATAGACATATAAGTATATACATATCCAGAGAGAGAGACTCATTTAAAATATCAACACAGGGGCATCTGGGTGGCTTAGTCGTTAAGCATCTGCCTTTGGCTCAGGTCATGATCCCAAGGTCCTGGGTTCTAGCCCCCATCAGGCTCCCTGTTCAGCGGGGAGTCTGCTTCTCTCTCTCCCTCTGCCTCTCCCCCTGCTTGTGCGCACATGCACGCTCTCTCTGTCTCTCAAATAAATAAATAAAATCTTTAAAATATCAATACAGTCTGTGATAAAGGGCGGTTTAAAATATTTGAGTTACAAATAGATTTATTGAAGCAGAATACTTTCAAGATTTTTTTAATGAATAAATTTTGGGTCGAGACATAAATAAATGCAGTTCATTTATAACGTGGTGTTTTTAGGCTTTGTGTTTTTAGATGTTTTATAACATTCACACTGTGTTATATGAACCAATATACATACAGAATGAATGAGGAAAGAATGTGGGAAAGGAGTGAAATCATTTATTTTTTTAACTGGGGTTTTTTTTACTATTTTTTTTAAATTGAGGTGTAACTGAAATATAACATTATATTAGTTTCAGGTGTACAGCCTAATGATTTAATATCTGTATTGTCACAGAATGATTATCACATAAGTCTAATTAACATCCATCACCACATGTGGTTACAGATTTCTTTCTTATGACGAGAACTTTGGTTTTAAGTTTTTTTTAATTATCTAAGTAATCTCTACACCCAACATGGGGCTCGAACTCACGACCCCGAGATCAAGAGTCACATACCCCTTCGACTGAGCCAGGCAGGCATCCCCTTATGACAAGAACTTTCAAGATCTACTATCTTAGGAACTTTCAAATATCAATACTGTGTTGTTAACTATAGTCACCATGCTTAACTATAGTCTATTATATCCCGTGTCTTAATTCATTCTGTAACTGGAAGTTTGTACCTTTTGACTCCCCTTCACCCATTTTGCCCATCTCCCACCCCCCACCTCTGGCAATCACCAGTCTGTTCTCTTTATCTATGAGCTTGTCTTTTTTGTTGTTGCTTTTTTTTTAAGATTCCACGTATAAGTGAAATCATACACCACACTTTCTTTATCCATTCATCCATCAGTGGACACTTAGGTGGCTCCCATGTCTTGACTGTTGTAAATAATACTGCTGTGAACATGTGGGTGTATATATCTTGTCAAATCAGTGCTTTTCTTCCCTTCAGATAAGTACCCAGTAGTGGAATTACTGGATCATATGGTATTTCTACTTTTGATTTTGTTAAGGCCCTCTGTAGAATTTTCCATAGTGGCTGCACCAATTTACATTCCCATCAACAGTGCACAAGCACTTCTTTTTCTCCACATCCTCACCAACCCTTGTGATTTCTTGTCTGTTTCATAATAACCATTCTAACAGGTGTGAGGTGACATCTCATTGTGGTCTTGATTTGCATTTCCCTGATGATGAGTGATGTTGAGCACCTTTTTATGTACCTGTTTGTGTATCTGTATGTCTTTGGACAACTGCTTGTTCAGATCCTCTGCCCATTTTGCAATTGGATTCTGTGGTTTTTTGCTATTTCATTTTTAAATAAGGAGCAGTGAAAAAGCGAACTCTATTGTAAAATAGAGTTCAAAGGGTTTTTATAATGGAAGTTACTTCAGGTCATACTGTGCAACTTTAGAAGTCATTTTACAAGGTTATCAGATTTGTAAATAATTATTAGGAGGAATGTAGGACAGATGTGCATTGAGAGCCAGCTGTGTGTTGTGAATATTTTGAAATGTAGTTACATAAGAGTAAATTAACAAATCTAAAATCATCCATGTGCTGTTCCTTTCCAATTGACATCAAAGATAGAGCCAAAACAATGATAGACCTGCAAAGATGATTTGAAAATTAAATTCCATGATTCCTGCTTTTTCTCTCATTTATGTAAGACTAGAGATATTCCTCAAAAGGCAAGCATGACAAGGGAAACAATTATATTTCCTATGTAAGTTATTTAATCAGTATATTGAATTTAATTGAGCCAGTTGAATCTCTTTCTTCCATGCGCTTCTGACCCTCCCAGTGCCATAGAGATCTAACTTGACAGAGGTTAGCAATGCCTTGAAAACTGTTAGGAGAGTTTAAAGCAAATACTGTATCAGTTCTATGTACTTTCTGTATCTCACCACTAATTAATTTCTATAGTCTATGCTACCGTCACTAATAATCCTTTATATTGGATCTTTTGTCACTCAATAATTGTTTCCAGCCGGATTACAAGCTCTTGAAAGGCCATGCTGTGTGCTTTTTTGACTTCTCTTATACTTCACCGTAGCACTGGGCACAGAATAGGCCCCTAATACCCGCTTGATTGATCATTTGAAATGCATGCAGTGTGTGAACAGAACAGTCAGTGATTTATGAAAGCTTAAGTGGATTGTTTCCTGGTTATCCTCAAGAGCACATTTTATTCTATGTCTGAATCTCTTTGTTGATAGCACCTGGAAGATCCTTGGTTAGAACACAGGAGTCCAAATATAAAGAAGCTAAAGAAATGGTCATTTCCTATGAAGACTCTTGTCTGTTAAAGTCATCTGGTTTCTTATTAAACCATCTCTGACATCTCTATGGTTTGAAAGCATTAAACAACACCATCTGCCATAGTAGCCATGTCCCTGTAATGAGGGAATTTATCAAGATCTGTTGAGCTCATAGGCATTTAAGCTTACATTTGTTCTTTACACGATGTATAAAAGCTTCTACCGGGCATGTTAAAAAACAACAACAACAAAAAGGTGAAATGCCAAAGTGCTCAACTTTTATGGGCTCTATTTAGCCTGTAGGTGATTTACAGAAAACATGTCTCATACACCACCTGGTTTCATAATGAAAAAGGCTACTCTCCAAACCACCTGTTTGTTGCCTTGTCTTTCATGCCTAAGGAATCATATCCAGCATGAAACATGGGCTTTCTGCCGTTATTATGCCCAAGGAAGAACTATAATTTCAAAGGTTTTACCAGTCTGTTCTTTTAAAACACTAAGGCTATTAGAGACTTCAGAAATATTTTTATGTGGAAAATTTACTTTTAGCTCTAGCATGTTTCCTTCACTCCTTCAAAGCTTAACACTGCACAACTCAAAAGAATTCAGATAAGTGGAAGGCATTTTAAAGTTAATTGCTCCATTTTATAAATTGCATTGCTCAAATTCAAGAGTAAAAGCCATTTCCTAGTTTTTATCAGGTACCTCTATCACTGTGTATCGGATGTCACTTCATTCATAAAGTCGACAAAGATTTAACAGCCTTATTATGCAGTTCTTTCTGGTAATGCCCTTCACTCTTGACTTTGCAAATTGAAATATATTTTATTGATCCAGATGCATTAAGTGTTTCAGACACTCACCAGCATATTCCGCCTCACCAACAGTTACTTTAGTAACGCCTGCCTGAACATAAATAATGAGTGTCCTTTGGATAAATCCTTGCCTTTCAATAATGGCTTCGAAATGGCCAAAATGCTCCTGAGTCCTCATACAGTCCCAAAACATTTCTTAGCACTTGAATAAAAAATTACAGAGCGGTTTTTAGGCTGGAAGTTGACCTGTTTTGATGAGCCGCTTCATTGAGAAATCCATTCAGAAACCACGTAACTCGTTTTCCATCAAACATTTTTATGTAAGCTTCAGATGAATTACTATTTCCAAAACACTGCCTCCATTAGACAAGAATTTCCTTCACTATACATAGACAAGGCAGACTGTAAATGAGATGAATGCGCATTAGCTGAATATACCAATATATCCTGTGAACCTAGCCAAGATTAATAGGTTTACTAACAGATGGACCTGTTTACAGATTCACAACACACATATGCACACGTATGCATGCATGCATGGACTTTATTGACAGATAAGCCCCTCTGCTTATAGATTGAGCAGTGGGTGAAATAAGAAATCATCTCTTTTACATCATAACTAGCTTTTCTCCAAAAATTAATATAAAAATTTTTCAATACTAAAAAACAAAGAATTTTACAGTGAGCATCTCTAAACCCGCCTCCTACAGTCAGTCATCAGTGTTGCACCCTACTGTCTGTAGTACATATCTGCATCTACCCATCCAGCTCACCTTCGTGTTTATTCGATGCATTTCCAAGTTAGTGTAGACATCACTGTATGTTCCCCTAAGTATTTCAGCAGACACATCAATGTAACTAATTTTTATGTAACAGTTTCCAAAAGTGATCATTTCGGGTGATCTTAAATATCATAAACTACTCAAAATTTTAGTCTGGTTGTTCTGGTTTCTGCAAAGACCCAATATTCTCCCTTCTCTTTTTTGGCTTTATCCACTGCTCTCTTGAACCTGATGCTCATTGTCCTACAGCATACTGACTTGGGTATGCAGCCATGAATCAGTTTGAGCTCTTGAACCATGGTGCTTAGAGCTGTGCGGGTGGTATGGAATCCCTACCAGAAAAGACAGGTGACAGCCACAGAATATTACAAATCATGAAAGGCAGGGGTAGTTGATAGAGTGCCTCACACAGTGTCTGACACGTAGATGGTCCTTGATAAACATTTATGGATGGAAGAATGGAAGGAGAGAGGAAGAGAGGGAAGGAGAGCAGGGGAGAGGGAAGAAGGGACGCCATTAGCTAGGATGATAATTGAAGGCTCCTTGGAAGAGTTGACACATACTTGAATGAGATTTCATGAAGAGAGTAGACTCATCTCAGTAGAAAATTTTAAGCAAGCCCTCAGCTATACATAATCTCCTTAACACATTGATTAAAAGTGGAGATGGCCAATGAGTACTTGTATTCTTGGTGGTGGAAACTTGACTGGGGAAAGCTTCCAGAAGACAAAGTAGCATTCAAGAGTGTTTTTAAAACAGATGATTTCGTAGGAGGCTGTTTCAAGGACTTAAGATTCAGATAGAAGCTGCACGGGTAGAGATGAGTGAGTGGCAAGTGTGGGACACACAGAAAGTTGCTAAAACCAAAAACAGATGCATAACTTTCAGTCTCTGATCCCAGTATTTATAAGGAAGATGATCATGCCGCAACACACATCTTATACAGAAAGAGCCAAAATAATGTTTTTGACATTTCCATTTGGAACCAGAATCCTTCCTATTTAGTATATGAACACGAAGGCGCCTTTCCCAAGTTGATTCATGATGATAGCTCAACAAACAGGCAAAATATTGGTGTTTTCCCTAAAAATTAGGAGTTGAGTTTTATTGCTTTCAAGGGTCGAAAATACTTAATAATCAAGAAAACTGTGTGTGCGCGCATAATAAAAATCAAGATAAAAATAGAACATCTTTCTAAAATTTATCTTATAATTCCAAAAGATTCTGAAGTGACAACCTGGGTGTCTGGAAACTGAACTAGGATGTGTCATTTGTTTTTATTTATTTATATCATTTTTTTAAAGATTTTATTTATTTACCTGACAGAGAGAGAGACAGCGAGAGAGGGAACACAAGCAGGGGGAGTGGGAGAGGGAGAAGCAGGCTCTCCGCTGAGCCCCGATGCGGGGCTCCATCCCAGGACCCTGGGATCATGACCTGAGCCGAAGGCAGACGCTTAATGACTGAGCCACCCAGGCGTCCCTATTTATATCATTTTTCAATTATTCTAATTATTTAGCACTGCCAGAGGCTCGCTTTAAGTAATTTGGACTGTCATTCAAAGTGCTTTTGTTTACTTTGTCTAGGACCATGACCAGACCTGGAAGGCAGCCGGCTAAGCATAGGGATGAGAGAGCACAGTCAGATACAAGGGGTAAAGTAATTTATCAGCAGACAAAGGGGTTGTTCAATTCCTCGTGGTCTTTAATTATGCCTTGCCACCACCACTACCTATCTGAAGTCTTATATGTTATAACATGATCTGAACTTGCTCGGGATATTACCAGTGTGGTCCCTCAGGAAAATAGGCAGTTACGTGATATAGATGTTAATTAAAATGGCTTATCTTTTGGAAATAAGGCTATAAATAAAAGGTAGAGATTACATAGTTCACACTGCATCCATCATAACTCTTCTTGGTTGCCAAAGAGCAAGATGACTTCAAATTAATTCACTGAATGATGCACTGGCCATTTTATTAGACAGCCGAGAAGCACCAACAGTTAAAAATCCTTGACCAGTTTTCAAGAGCTCTCACAAACTGGGCATGGCGATTTCACAATATTGCACAAGCAGGTGGTGTTGTTCTTTAATCACACACATGAATGCGTTCCCTCTAAGTATATATTGGATCATCCTTTTCCTTCTCCACACTTCCCCCTTTAGAGCTGGCTCTGAGCTTTTATTGTCACTTGTGAAATCAAAGAATAGCAGAAAGGAATAATAAGAGGAGCATTAGTGTGTAGTTGTTTGAGTATGTGTGCTGAAATCAGACTGCCTAAACTTCTACTTTGGCTGTTCCATCAACTGCCTATGAAACCCGCAGTGAGGGGCGCCTGGATGGCTCAGTCGGTTGGGCGTCTGCCTTCGGCTCGGGTCATGATCCCAGGGGTCCTGGGATGGAGCCTGCATTGCATTGGCTCCCTGCTTAGTGGGGAGTCTTCTCCCTCTCCCTCTGTCCCCCACCCCCGCTAGTGCTCTCTCTCACTCTGCTGTCTGTCTCTCTCTCTTAAATAAATAAATAAATAAATCTTTAGAAAAGAAAAGAAACCTGCAGTGAGTTACTTAACCTTCCTGTGTCTGGGGAGTTTCATTTGTAAAAATGGAGATAGTAATCGTACTCGCTTTATGCAGTCTGGGGATTTTTTTTTTTTTTTTAATGGAGGTAAAATTTATGTAACAATATTAACCACTAACCATTTTAATTCAGTGACATTTAGTACATTCACAGCATTGGTAACTCACCACTCTCTAGTTGCAAGATATAGGCATCACCCCAAAGCCAACTCCATACACATTAAGCAGTCACTCCCTATCCCCCCCACCTCCAGCCCCTAGCAACGACCTCTCTGCTTTCCGTCTCTATGGACTTGTTTTTTCAAGACATTTCATATAAATGGAATTATACAATACGTGACTGTTTGTTTCTTCTTTCTTTCACTTAGCATAATGATTTTGGGGTCTATCCACATTGTATCAAGTATATGTCATCACTTTTTATGGCTAAATAATAATCCATTACAGGGAAATACCACATTTTGTTTATCCATTCATCAGCGGATAGAAAGTTGGGTTGTTTCCGCTTTTGACTATCATAAATAATGCTGCCAAGAACATTTGTATACAGGTTTTTGTGTGCACATATGTTTTCATTTCCACCTAAGTAATGCTGCCAAGAACATCTGTGTACATGTTTGTGTGTACATATGTTTTCATTGCCACCTAAGTGTGGAATTTCTGTGTGATATGGGAACTCTGTGCTTAACCATGTGAAGAAGTGCCACACTGTTTTCCAAAGTGGCTGCACCGTTTTATATCCCCAACAAGTGTACAAAGGTTCTAATTTCTTCATATCCTTGTCAATACTTGTTATTTCTTTTTATTTTTATTTTTTGTTATGCCTAACCCAATGGCCATGAAGTGGCATCTCTTTGTGGTTTTGATTTCGTTGCCCTAATAATAAATGAGGTTGAGCATCTTTTCATGCTCTTATTGGCCCATATCTTTTTTTAATGAAGATTGATTGAGTAATAGATAAATCATGAATAGTACATGCCATGTGTCAGGCATTGTATTAAGTACTTTACATATATATACACGTGTACATATATATGTAATCATTTAATCTCAAAATAGGTATACTATTATTATATGTAAGTATTTAGAACAGTACTTTGAAAATGATAAATGTGAGTTAAGATGGAAAACCAGAGAGAGTGAGCGTAGAAAAGAACATGGTGTCTTTTTTTCTTATTACATCATTAGTTAACATTTTCACTGAACCCCCAAAAGATATCAGAGTTGTTTCTCTTGCCCTCTCTGTCATTCCAGAATATGCCGGAGGTAGGATGATCCCTTCATTGCTTTTAGTTCATCAACAACGAGGATTTTGTTCTTAAGGTAGACCAGAAGTGCTTTTCGGGTTTTGTTCGCACAAAAACCTGAAAGAAGTCCTCTTCCATTCATGTGTTCATTTGTTCCTTCATTCTTTCAACAAATACGCATGTTCCTGTCACGTGCCAGATGCTGTTCTAGGAGCTTCGTAATAGCAATTTACAAAAAAGGAAAAAGAAAAGGGAAGGATCTTCCTTTTGGAACTTACCATCCTCAGGGCAGAAAACAAACAGTAAATCAAATAAGTAATAAGTATGCGTACATCATGTGGCCATGAGCACTGTGGAGAAAAAGAAAGGGCAGAAGAGACGTGACATAAGGAGGCACAACAAAGGGTCAGCTGAGGAAGTGAGATGGAGTCCTGTCCCGCTCCTCCTCAGCCGGATTCCCCTCCTGCCCCTCCTTGCCCTTTTGAGTCCATGAGTCCCTGTCTAGAAGTGGGAGGAAGGGAGGAAGAGGAGGGAGGTGATGAGAAGAGCAGGCACTGATGAAATGCCTTTAATCCGCTATAGGAAAATCTGCACCTCTAATTCTCATACCCATAATCTTGAGAAAGAGCAAGAACACAATTATCTTACTCTTTCTTTAGTATTTGCATATGACTAGGAGATTTGCTTGTTATGTCTCTTGCAATCCATTTAGAGTAGCAAGAAATAGAAGGTTTGCCATTGGCAGGGCCATTGCAAGAAAACAATACAATCTAATTGTTTGGAAATGTCCAGTGAAGTTCTGGGCAAGCAAGAAGGAGCCAAGGATGTACGTAACATCAGAGGTTAGCATAAAAGTATTTACCAACAGACAGGGCTGCGTTCCTAATGCTCAGAATATATTCTGGCCTTGAACAGTGGTCTGCTCATGACGGTGTGTATCAGGCTGACTCACTCTGGTCTAAGACCACTCTTTCTCTTCTGTACTTGGATCCTCTTGTATGACTTAAAGAGGTGGGGGGATATTAGGAAGAAATTAGACCCAGACAGACTTGATTTTGATTCTTATTGCTAGCATCAAGTAGTCTGACCTTGGGCAAGTCCATTGCTTTACTATAAAATGGATACAGTAACACCTGTTTTGCAGGATTATTGTTAAAATGACACGTAATGGGTAAAAAAAAAAGACCCAGGACAACATCTGAAACGGATTAGGCACTCATACTTTACAACGGTAGGAGCTACAGTGCTTGTGGTTACTGTTGTTGGTGGCACCTGGCCAAAACCACCCTGACCCCAGGTGAGCATTAAAAGAAGCTTCAGGGGGGCGCCTGGGTGGCTCAGTTCAGTTAAGCATCTGCCTTTGGCTCAGGTCATGATCCCGGGGTCCTGGGATCGAGCCCCGTATTGGGCTCCCTGTTAGGCGGGGAGCCTGCTTCGCCCTCTGCCTACCACTCCCCCTGCTTGTGCTCACTCTCTCTCTCTGTCAAATAAATAAATAAAATCTTTTTAAAAAATAAAAAAATAAAAATAAAAGAAGTTTGGGGGGGGGCACCTCGGTGGCTCAGTTGGTTAAACATCGACTCTTGACCTCAGCTCAGGTCTTCATCCCAGGATTGTGATTTCAAGCCCTGCTTTGGGCTCCATGCTGGGTGTGGAGCCTACTTTAAAAAAAAAAAGGAAAAGAAGAAAGAGCTTCAGGAACACTCTAAAACCCAACCTCAAACTCTGCTAAGGCTGAAATATGCAGACCCAAGAACCTGACACTCAGCATTTGGAAAGGAAGTCTACCTTTTCTACTGTTTGCAGCCACAAGGAGAAGAAAGCTGCCTAGGGACTTGGCAGGTGGTGGGGATGCTCAGGGAGTCAGAACTGAGCTTGACATTCAAGGCAGAAGAACTCCACTCAAGCATCAGCTCTGTGTCCTAGGGCTATAACCCTGGGCAACTCACCTAATCACATCGCATCAACGAGAGCCTGTTAGCTCAACTCTGAAACGGGACCCTAATAATGTCTCTGAAAGCTCACTGTAAAGTACAAAGCACTATACAAAACCATTATTATCATTAACATGTGTGAATACCTCCATTTCTGCATTTAACAGCAAGCACAGAATCAAAAGTATCCAAGCCTTTTAAGCTACAAATTATTACAAATATGCTTTCCGTTAATCATTTCTAAATAACGCAGATAGCAACTGATAGGGTGGAATTGAGAAATTAGTCCATGCAGCTCAAACTCATGGCATCGAACACACCAGTAATACAGTTTATCAAAGAAATTTGAAGCATTTCAAATATCCTTTAAATTAATCCCAAGCAGTTACAGTCATATCTATGATTTTGTTTTTATAGTATCCTTTGAACACTATGATTATTGTCCATATTCACGGGGTGAGAAAATTAAGGACCAAAGAAATGCAGTCCCCAAGGTCTCAAAAGTCACTTGGGAGAAATATGACTATGATTTAGGAGGTTGTTTTTCTTCTTGTCATTAATGTCCTTTATTAATAGCATTCAGTTTATATTCTGCCGGGTATATTTCATGAGTCAGGCCCTGGTCTGGGCCCTAGGGATGCAGCACGGAAGAGCTGCAGAGCATCTAAAGGGGAAAGGAGCTTCTGGTCCAGTAACCACACAGACAAAGTCACAACTGGGGAAATGCCCTTGCATTTGGAAATCATGGCATCTGCAGGGGAGGCTGAGGCAGATGGGGGATCAGGAAGGACTTCCTGAGGAAGTGATGAGGGAGTTGACATCTGAGGGATGGCTGGGTATGGCTCAGCAAGATGGGTCCGGGCAGAAGAAACAGCCAGAGCTGACTGTGGCCACCACAGCCAGAGACCGTGCAGAGAAGGGCCCAAGATGAGGCTGAGGACGCCGACGACAGGGCCACGCGGGGCCTCAAAACCGTCCGCATGACCAAGGAGGGCAAGGCAGGGCCGCAGATGCTGAGTCACGTGTTCAAGATCACCTGGACTCCTTAGTCCCCTTTTCAGAGGCCGCCTTGCTCCGTGAAAGCACATCTCTGAGGACTTTGGAAGTGTCCCTGGGAAACCCAGATCAAGATCCACCCAACCCAGTATCTCATTGTGTTTACTTGTTCCAGGCCTTCTTAGTTTGAGTGATTTTAGTAATTGATGAAGCTGATCAAATCAGAAGAAAAATAAATAAAATGTTTTAGCAGAAAGACAAGAATGGTTTTTGGAGAGAGAAGCAATTTTGCATATGGGAAACTAAATTCTCTAAAATAGGCCCCTCTTTGAGACTGTGGAGCCCATGCTAGAGCTACCGGAAAGATCCAGAACAGCTTGCAGTGCGTGAGCCTCCGTCCCTGGTTTCCAGGAGGGGGGGCACGCCTCTGTCCAGACCCAGCCTCTCAGTTCACGCAGTATGTCTTATCTGCATAAAGGCTGCAAAATCAGAGAGACCTCAGAGCCTTCTAGAATCCATGGAATTCTCTCATGATTTTGTGAGCTTGACAATCGATATAAACACAAGAGGAAGTTTGCTAAGTTTCTCAGTAATTATTCAGACTTCGAGAAAACACAATTCTCAGGCTAGCGTATTTCCCTCTTCCGTGAGAAATCTAGGTATTAAAAAGGAAGCTGTGTCAGAAAATTGAAACCTCTCTGCAGCATCGCTGCTTGGACGATCCTCATCCCTTTGACTTCATTTACAGATTACATCCAAGAAAAACACGCACAAGGACAGGTGCGTCCGTGCAGTGATGACTAGACCCGGGAAGTCGTGGAATGCCAGTGCCAAGGACATTATTATTTTTACTTTGTTGTCTTCGCTGAGTCCCAAGAAGATGGTACAACATGGAAAAAAAAATGAGGATTGACATTTTAAAAATAGCACTTAGAGATTTTCAGGTGGGGTATGTTAAAACATGTAAGAAAATAATTAAATTTCATGTTTTGGGAGTTATTAATTTGCTTTCTGTAGGTGGCCTATTCCTTAGTAACAGGTTGTGAAAATAAATATGACTAAGACTCTAGCACGGCTTCCTAGAGCAGAAAGCAAGAGAAGGAGCTCAGAGGCTGAGTCACCCAAGTGCGGCTCAAGTTCGTGCAGCCTTCTTTCCATTTGCCTACATAGGTCAAAGCACCTGTTCCCGTGAAGTTCAGGGACACTTTACAGAGACAATCCACAGCAGTTTTCCAATTTATTCTCAGCCTTGTAATTCTAAATGAAAAGCGCCTGATAATGAGGTTTACAGAAAAATGCCCCTAACCCTTGGATCATTAAAGTGGATATGAGGTGACGGAATCCATTTATTTTCCTAAATATCTTTGAGCCTCAGGATATCAGGAGGCGTTTTTGCCTTGAGGAACCTTCCAGGCTGGTTAGGAGTCTTGGTACGGGCAGCAGGAGGCTGACGGAGATGGGGCCAAAGCTCAGACCCAGGCCTGTTCCAGTCTAAAACTTGCACTCTTTATGGCTAAGCCACGTCTTTTCATATTACTTAGGTTCTTAATATTATTGCAAGGAAGAGACACTTGGCACTTAAGCTCAGACCCGGTTGCTCAGCCGTCCTCGGAGAGCATGGGGGTAACGGCTGTTCTTTATTCGGGCTATGATTGCCATGCCTGTGGTAACACAACCATCATTTTACGAAGCCCTGAGCAGCCCGGGCTGCTTTCTCTTCCTTCTGTGCAGGCAGCTCAGATGCAGAACCCCGCCCTCCCCCTCAAGAGCAGAATGCATCAGATCCCGAGCCACTTTGCAGTGGGGTGACCTCACTGGCCAGAAGCTCGCTCCAGAACACCTTACTCCAGTTCCTGGGTGTCACCCCACGGGAGCAGAGCAGCTGGGATGGAGGCAGATGGAACCCCAGGGGCTGGTTCCTTAAAATAGGACCATGAAAGGGAGCCTGCTTTTCCCTCTGCCTGCCACTCCCCCTGCCTGTGTGCACGCTTTCTCTCTCTGACAAATAAAATCTTTTTTAAAAAATGGGACCATGAAGAGCACTGGATCTAGGCAATGTCCAAGGGGACTTCTACCAAACTTTTTAAGAAGAGATGACCCGGTGCCATTAAACTGGTTCCAGAACACTGTGTGGAGTTGGCAGGGAGGGCAGGGGAACCCAACAAAACAAGCACATGGTGTTATAAAATTCACCAAAGGACAAAGACCACCCAATAATATTATGTTTGAAAAGTGATGGACCAACCCTTAATATGACAGTAGCAGCGAGGACACAGAGCAGTTCGGATTAGGAGGAAATGCCCTGTGACCAAGTCTTGCTTATTCCAGGAATGGAAGGACGGGTTGCCGTAATGAAAACGATTAATACAAATCAACACACTAAGGGATCGAAGGAGAAAAGTGCTAAGATCTGCTGCATAGATACTACATCTTAACTCCCAAACGAGCACCGAGCCTAAAGGGGAAAGACCAGACGCGTTTCAGTTCGATCCGGAATAAGACAAGGATGGTCACTGCCCCCACAATCACTAAAATTGTCCTGAAATTGCCGCGATCAAACCGGAGACTGGAAGTATGGATATTGCATTAGTTGATTCTCCACGATTCTCGAAGGGCAGACTCACGTGCAGGTTAAACTCTCCGGGAGCTCCTCTGTTACCACTCAGATCGGAGAAGACAAGCAAGCGTGTGACACATTACGCTAGCAAGAGTGAGAAGACTCTGGGCCTCTCACAAGTGGCTGATGGGAGTCTGAAGTGACGCGTCTTCTCCGACGGCGGCCGTGACAGCCTCAGTCACAATCACAAGTGCACGTATCTCTCCACCGTGAAGTCCACCGCTGGGAATATTTACACGCACCGGTTACACATGTTACGGAAGGGAAGGACGCAGACAGCAGCATTGTGTGTAATAGTAAAAACACAGAAAAAATCGGAGTGGCCACCAGTTGACTAAGCTATCATCCATCCATCCATTCATCCATCCATCATGATCCATCCGTGGTCATAACGGGAAGGAGGACTCTCCTTGGGAATGGACGTGGACTCATTCTCCTCCGTGGTATAGCAAGTGAGAAAGAGCAAGACAGAGAACAGGATCTATCGTAAACTCCTGTTTGCGTACAACATGCTCCCATTTGTATGAAAAGACGAAAATAATATATACACTTAGATATGCATAAAACATCCTCTGAAAAGAATCATGGGATGCAGAAAGCGTTGGATATCTGTGGGGCAGAACACTCAGTGTCTGAGGGATGAGGATGTCAGGGAAACATTCTCATTTGGAGCTTTTGAATTTTGAACCATCTGAATATATTACCTTCTCAAAAAAATCAATGAACAAAATGCAAATGAAGGAAGAAAGGAGAAAGCAGAGGGGTAGAGCAGGAATTGCACTGAGCGGCTGATGGAGTCCAAGCAGCTAGAAGGACGCGCCATGTGGAGGAGGGGTGAGGGGAGAGAGGAGCGGTGTGGGCGTGGCCTGTGCTGGGAACTCAGGGGCAGGGTCGGGGCTGGAAAGTGCGGGAGGGGAGGATGTTCAAAGGGTCACAGGAATTCAGGTTTCACCAGGATGAGCAGAGCAAGAATCAAAGGCAGAAAGACTAGGGCAGCATTGCATAGGGAATTGGGCTCCAGGCTTGACAGGGCAATGTTTTATTTGGCAGATAATGGGGAACCATCAGAGACTTTTCATTAGAGAAGAGACATGATCAATACTGTTCTGTTAAGGGCTTAACCTGCTACCGGCTAGGAGAATGAATGTAAAGGAAAAGGCATAGCATGTCAGCTCCTTGAGCACAGAAACTCATGGAGGTTCAGCCCTGTAGCCCCCCTTGCTTAGGGTGGCGCCTGGTGCACGGTAGACACACGCACGCAGGGCTCGCTAGGGCACTCACCACGTGCCAGTCACTGTCTAGCATGTTCCATGAAGGGCCTGATTTAATCCTGGCAACAACCGTATGAGGGGCTCTACTATTGTCCCCATTTTACAGATGGGAGAAATTGAGGCTGGAGTTGATTAAAAGCTTGCCCAGAGTCATGGACAGGCAGGTGGAGCCTGGATTCACCAGGCATTCTAGCTGTATAGTCTATGCTTTTAAAGAATACCAAACTGTGTTTTAAACGCCTCTGGAAACCAGGATTGTGGCAGTGGACACGAACAGGAAGGCAAAAATTCAGAAGAAATGCAATAGCATGCTAAGCCGGGAAATATTAGGCTGATATCTTTACGGTTGCCGTTGAATAGGACAATGAATGTGAAAGAAGTTTAAGGAGAAAGAAGATCATGCAGCATATGTCTTCATCCATTCCACAAACACTATTAATTACTGTGTGCAAAGAAATTCACAGGACTGGATACAGGATGAATAGTAAACACAAGCCCTATTTCAAAAATTATATATTAAAAATAGTAAATATCAGGGGCGCCTGGGTGGCCCCGTCAGTTAAGCGTCCCACTCTTGATCTCAGCTCAGGTCTTGATCTCAGGGTCGTGAGTTCAAGCCCTGCGTTGGGCTCCACATGGGGCATGGAGCCTACTTAAAAAAAAAAATAGTAAATACCATTTATCATTAATCATCTGGAATTCATAAACCTTTACTTGGGATTTTGTATATACCATGCTACTGGACCTCAACAATCATGCAGTAAAATAGATATCCCTACTCCCATTTTACCGAGGAAGAATGGATACATACGCAAACTGCTTTGCCACAGGCCACACAGCGAGTGTGTGGTAGACCACACTCAACGCTGCATCCTCCGGCTCTGGAGCCCTGGGCTACCTCTCGCAGTGCCCCACCCCCCCACCCCCAGCCCCATAGCAGGAATGTTTGCATGGAGATCTTTTCTAGCCCGAAGCCTCCATCAGGCACCCACAGTGTGGAGGGACATTGCTCTATTCCAGTCCAAATAGAGTTCTAAGACGAATAAATGCAGTGCCATTTCCCTGAATGGTTTTTAAATGCAGATTGTGTGCCATTGACTGTGTTCTGCATTTTTGAAAACGGAATCAGATGGTAGGGAATAGGAATATGTCCTCTAGGAGGAGAGTATTTTCCAAGACACACTGAACATCACACACCACCTGTGACTTGCGTGACATGAGCCCTAAGAGCATATCAGAGAGATAGGGAGTATTCTTGTCGCGGTGTTAGAGCCCTGCCCGTGGGCCCAGAGACCCCCCGCGGCCCCCCTCCCAAGTAGCCTTCGACTTCTCTTGGTTGTGAGCGTCCCTTCCCACGCACGCTGGAGGAGCCTGCTGCCCCGTGTCTTGCGTTTAGCCAGACCCGCGTGAGCCACGGAGGCATGCCCACGACAGCCCTGCTCCAAACGCTGCCCTGCCTTCGCCCCTCCTGCCTTCCACGCTCCGGAAAAGAGATCTGCAAGCCAGACCTCGGACGGGGGTTGCAGGAAGGTAGGACCCGACCGTGTGGGCAAGAAACTGTGCTGCTCCACGACAGCCTTGATTGAGCGCTTTCGGGGAACGTCAGGGAGCTAGTGGAGCAAGTTCCTGTGAACCGCCTCCCAGGACCTGGAATGATTCTGCCGCATCAGGGGACAAATTTCCCGCGGGCGTGTTCGTTTTACAGCTTTACCGTTTACACTGTGCAGGTGGACTGCCAGCCGGGGACCACATGGAGGCGCTGTTCTCCTTACATTTTTCTCCGTGTCTGTGTCTCTGTCTCTGCCCCGCACTGCTCCTGAAGTTAAGTGGTGGATGAAACAGGTATCTCAAAAGGAACACCCCCAACAAAGCCCACTTCACTATGAATGTTCAGGAGCTGTTTTTCCCTCACCCACATCTTCACACCCAATCCACGACCCCAATCTAGAAAGTTCTCACGTCCTCCCCAAGCACCATCTGGCGCTCAACATCCTCCCCTACCTCCCTCCTCCTTGCCCAGCTGAATGAGAGAAAGCCCAGCACTTGTCTTCCACACAGTCAGCCAGGAATCAGGTAGGGGCCTCTGAGCCTGGGGTCCGCTCTCAGCCCCACAGGAAGAGTAGAGGAATTCATGATGCAGAGAGCGAGCAAGCCCAGCTCCGTAAGCACCGCTGTTGTCACTGTGACTTCGTGACTGGGAGCCTCAGTTTCGACTGAGAAAATGTGGGTAAATAGCCTGCCTCTGTTATACTAAGTATACCTGTGAAATTGCATTTTAAGCCTTAGGTCCAGTTCCCGAGAAGCAGAGCCTGAGGCAAGGGTTCATGTGCCCACAGGGGCTAGGGGGCGTGCTCTCAGGAGCTGAGCAAGGAGGGTCTGGGCTGGAGCCTGCTTCAGCCTGATCCCTGGACGGCTCTGGAGCCCACCTGTCCACTGAGTTGGCCCCACCAAGGGGCCAGGCCTCAACACAGACGGGTGCTAGGGAGCCCCGCCAGTGTCGGCTGCTGGTCAGTGAGGGGCCGTGTACAAGTGGGATCTACCCAGGACCCCAGCAGCAGGTACCAAAAGCTGCCACAAAACATCACACTTCCAGACTGTCAACCAGGCATGATGCAGCGTGATACAAACAGGGCTTAGACTCGGAGTCCATCCTTCAGCAATGACGGGAAGCCAGCTGGGAAGGAGCTGACCATGCTTTCCCACTCCAGCTCTGACCTCTCCGTCTGGAAACAACACACAGTCAAACACAGCCTCGGAAGCCCCGGGCGCGGGGATCAGGCAGTTAGGTGGGACAGTGGATCCACTTGACCTCCAGGCCGGCCCTTCGTTCGTGGAAGTGAGCCTCTGCGTGGCCTCCTCCTGGAGCCCTGCTGTCTGGAACAAGCATTTCCTGGGCTTTTCCCAGGAGCTGGGTGCGTGCCTGGTACAGGATTTGTTACTTCTTATTAGGTATTGTCTCTTCATGTGCCCAGATTGAGAATTCCTGTAAGCAGGGGCTGTGCCGAAACGTCTCTGTGCCTTATTCTCCGAGGGTGTTTGGCAAGTGCTCACCAATGGGATGGTCACTGTTTGACTCGTGGGGGGCCAGAGGCTTCAGGCAGCTGCAGAGGGAGAGTCTGGGAAGGGAAGGAGCACTGGGGGTGGGGGGGAGCACTTGCAACTCCCTGATTTCCAGTTTCGAGAACATTATCTTCTGTTTAGAACAGGTTCCTTTGGGATTATTGCTTTTTTTCTAAGATTTTATTTTATGTATTTTTTTAATAATCTCCACACCCAAGGTGGGGCTCAAATTCACAACCCCGAGATCAAGAATCAGGTGCTCTAGCGACTGAGCCAGCCGGGCGCCCCTTGGGATTCCTGTTTTTACTGCCATGTGAATTTTAAGTTGGGGGGGCGATTCTGGTGTTCTTGTTCTCGAGTTATTCCTTGGTACTAGAAGCTGGACAGGACTGAGGCCTGCTCTCTGAGGTGCTCCGGGAAGGTTCTAAATGTGTAAATGGTACAATCTTTGCACACAAGGAGTTTATTATCTGAAGAGGGAAAGAATAGGCATTTGTATGCAATGCTGAAGAAGGAAATAGAGCCAGAAGTCACATCTCTATGGAGTCACATGTTTGTACCCCGGGACATTGAGAGAGGCTAGGGGCGAAACGCTGAGTGGCCGTCCGTCTCCCAGGTACGCACAGTTGTCCAAATAAGCAGAATTGTCCGGCCCTGTGGGCACATGAACCCTTCCGGGCAGGGAGGACAGATGAAACCTTGTCTCTTAGCTTCCTGTGCAGGCCTTCGATTAAGTCATATGATAAGGATTAATACTGTTTGTTGCGTGTCAGCAATGTGCCAGACATACGACACCGTCCATTCCTGGGAGCGCTAGCCAGACGAACAATTCAAACAGAAAATGGACCAGCTGACGGGGTGGCTCAGGCTCAGAGGTGAGCAGTTTCAGGGTTTATGGGCTGGTTCACTGTTTGTTTGTTCTTCGGTGATTTTCCCCCAAAATTACACCTGCTGTTCTGGGAAGGAACACGGTACCTCCTGTGTGTTCTGCGCTCGGCGTTCACTCCGCGGTTACGCTTCTAGAATAGCTGTTGGCCTCGTTAGCCACTTTTCTTCGTACCGAAATCTGGTCAAAGCAGAACTGCTCTGAGGAGATCCTGCTTTCCATACGTTCTCACTGGTGCATTAAATGCTCAAGTGATCACAGGTGCTGGCTGTGTTTATCCTCTTTTTGACCCAAATGACAATCATTAGTTTTTGCCTGAGGCATTCCTGAAAGCTAGCTTCACTTCAAGTGAGCAAGGCATAAAAATAACAGGCAGCCACAGAGGTGGTTTTGTGTCTCCCTTCTCCTTGGATTATCCAGACCCCCGGTCGTGTGCACTGGTTCTGATCTAAAGTACCATCTCCAACCACCCCAGCAGGGTCCCCTCCTCGAGATGTGCTCCCAGTGGGTTTTGCAAAGTTAGGATTGTGGAATCAGTCCAAACGTACTAGTGAGAGAAAACGACCAAGAAAAGCGGATGGGGCGCCTGGGTGACTCAGTCGGTTGAGCATCTGCCTTCAGCTCAGGTTGTGATCTCAGGGTCCTGGGATGGAGCCCTGTGTCGGGCTCCCTGCTCGAGGGCTTCTCCTTCTCCTTCTGCTGCTCCCCCTGCTTGTGCTCGCTCTCTCTCTCTCAAATAAATAAATAAAATCTTTTAAAAAGAAAGTGGAAAGTTAGTATTCTGATAGTATTGACGGGAACACATAATATTACATACAAAGAGGGTGTCTCGGTTGAAAGACGAAAGGCTGGCCTGGGATGCACCAAAGACTAGTCTATGGACTTGTTACTGTCTTTTCTGTTTTATTCACAGTGTGAATGGAAGTAAGTACCGAGACAAACCTGAATCAGAATATACATGGTTACAGTTTGTTCCCTCTTCCCTCCTGCTTTGTTTTGGTTTGCTCCTTAGTAATATGTCCCTGTTGTCACATTTCGTGTGGAGACTTGCAGTCTGTGAGCTACCCAGTCTGAAAGGGATTCTACTTTAGAGTTTATGTTGAGTGCCTTCACCCAGTTTCTCCTTTTCTCATCAGTAAATGGCAGCATTCCCAAATATTGCCAAATATGAGGGCAGCACTGAGAATTTTCACAGGGTCCAAGAACGAAAAAAGTTATCGGGCCATAAATAAGCCTGTGTTTATATGCAGACTCTCCACTTCTTGCTAATTAATCTAAACAATCGTGCGGCTTGGATTCTGAAAACAGAAACAAAATCAATTAGTCCATGGCTGTCCTGATAAACTTGGGAAGGTGGCCAGCACACCTCCATGCTCCCCGCCCCCTTCAACCACAGCCCCCAGTTATGATCCTGGGGAGGCCCGTGTCCCAGGACCCGTCTAACCTAGAGCTACAGGTCGGAACACTAGGTCAGGGGGCGTCTCGGGTGCTTAGAAACGTGGCAACAAGTGTGGTCAGAATATAGACTCTGGGAGTCCGAAGATCTGAACCCTGGCTGTATGGCCACTTTCCAGTTACAGACAGGAGGCTGAAGTTCTCAGTTTTGGTGTCTGTAAAATGAGGTGACGATTAGCGTGTTGGTAGAGCCTGACGAGCTGGTGACTGCCCTCCAGCTCACAGCCCGTGACAAATCGCAGCACCAGTGAGACCCAACAGGTGTGTGGGCTCGGCTAGGCCAGGAAGGGGTGTAGCCACGGTGAGAATCCTCCAGATTCACCCCTGCATACAAGAGGAGCTGAAACCCAAGAATGACAGGCTGCAACATGCATCCTTTCCCGAGGCTGCCCTCCCCAAGCCTGAGTCCACGGCCATCCTTTTATACAGAAAAACAAAAATGGTAAACACCATACTTGTGAAAATGTCCAAATATCAGCAGGAAGTATAAAATTCAGACTATATCATTCTGACAGCCTGCCGTTGGGGTAGACTGTGGAGTATTTTTAGCATTGTGGGTATGTTTTTTTCAAGTCATATACGTGCTGTGATAGATGTCAGGAACAGACCTCAAAACTCAGCAGGCTCTGAGTCCCTCGGAGCCTACAGCCACCTGCACAAAACTGTGTTTCAGTCAGAATTCCTCTTGTTCGGCTTGAAAGTTTGTCCATATTTTTCTTCCAAAACCGCACGTAGAATCTAGGGCCAGAAGATTGTTGTTTCCAGAACGTACTTTTGAAATGACGCCAGGACAGAAATTGCTAGGGAAACACAGCCCTTCATGAGATCCCCAGGTAGTTTCAAAGTCACGACCGGGTCAGCAAAGTACGATCGGGATGGATGCCCGCGAACACATCTGGGGTCTTCCAGGCCCGAACGGTGCAGAAGCTGAAAGACCTCCCTGAGGACATGATAATGGAAGGGAAGTTTTCTAAACCACCCCCTCGAGCCTACCTCTCCTTGTGGAAACAGCAGATCTCTGTTCTTTTCAGTCTTAAAAAAAAGATTTTATTTATTCATTTGAGAGAGAGAAAGAGAGAGAGCCGGAGAGAGGCAGAGGGAGAAGCAGACTCCCCGCTGAGCAGGAAGCCCGACTGGGGACTCGATCCCAGGACCCTGGGACCATGACCTCAGCCAAAAGCAGATGCTTAACCCACTGAGCCACCCAGGCACCTGCTCTGTTCTTTTTAGTTAGAGTCTAAACTCCAAAACTGGGACCTGTACATCGTACTGCTTCTCCACCCTCTGTCTTGTCTCTCTCACATTTCCCTGCATGTGAACACTTGCTTCCTTTTCCTCGTCCGCAGGTGCCAGACACCTCCGGATCCTGGCCTGCCCTCTCGGATCCAGGGAACTGGCTCTTTACATGAGGACTGTCATTTATTGAGTGCATACCATGTGCCCAGCACCCAACTACAAATGTCACATATGTCATCTATGATTATCCTCACAGGAGCCCAGAGACACAGGCATTATCCCCATCTTACAGATGAGCAAAGTGAGGCCTAGGAGGACAGGTGATATGCCAAAGGCACTAGCACTCATCTAGGAAACTGGTTTTGAATTCATGCAGTTTGACCTTCACTGCGTGTAGGTTTCCTTCACATAGCTTCCCTGCAACTTTAGTTTTAGGCTATATATATATATATATATAAATAATATATATATAAAACAGTTGACCCTCGAACCACACGGGGTTGGGGTGCCAACCCCCCCACGCCCCTCACAGCCAAAAATCCGCATATAACTTTTGACTCCCCCAAAACTGAACTACTGACTGTTAGCCTTACCGATAAAAGAAACGGTTGATTAGCACGTATCTTGTATGCTATATGCATTATATCCTGTCTTCTTACAGTAAAGCAAACTAGAGAAAAGAAAATGTTATTAAGAAAATGATAAGGAAGAGAAAATATACTTACAGTACTGTATTGATTGAAAAAAAAATCTGCCTATAAGTGAACCCACCAGCTCAAACCCCCGTTGATCCAGAGCCTCAGAATTCATTAAACACACATGTGTATGTTCAATGTCCCTTGTTAGATCTAAAGGCGGGGTCAGTATATTCTATATTTTTGTATGTGTCTGCCTAGGAAAATGTTCACAGTCCAATCATATGACAAATATATCTAAATGCCAACTCTGCACAAAGCACGGACCCATAACACTTGAGAGGACATGCATGTTACAAAGCAGACTCAGCATGTTTCTGTGGCAGGGGTCCACTCGCTTTCTCTGCACAGGGCCCATTTCTCTGCACAGGGCCCTATTTTAAGTTTTGCCGTCACACACTCTTGATTACACTATTCAACTCTGTTGTACCGTGAAGGCACCAGAGACGACACATAAACAAGTGCGCCTTGCTGTGCTCCAATAAACTCTATTTATAGACACTGAAGATGGAATTCCATATACTTTCTTTGCATCACAAAAAAGTTACTCTTTTGATATTAGTCTGAACCTCTTAAAAAAAAAAATGTGAAAACCTTTCTTAGCTCAGCAGCTTTGATCCACAGTCAACCCCAGGTCTATGGGACAGTATGACAATTGGGAACCTAACTGAATTGTGTTTTTTATGGACGATAATGGTGTAAGAAGCTGTATCTTAGGATGATGTGGGATAGCCGTTGGTTCTGCCACAAATCATTGGTCTTCTTATCTTGGTGTTTGATTTAGCTTGTTGGGGGAAATGACTAGCAGTTGGTCAAAATTAACTGTGAGTTAATATCTTTCTATTCAAAGCCTCTTATGATTTCTCCTATTGTTTCTCCCAAGACAATATCAAATGAACTAAAGGAAAGAAACTGACACTTATCTGCTCCCTCCCCCCCAGATCGGAGCACTTAACGGCAACCCCACCTTCTCTGCAAACTCCCGCTCGGAGGTGGTTTTATACGATGTTTCTACAGGTGTTGGCAGGAGTACATAGCATCTTAATCCTTAAATTGTGGCAATAGGGGACATCAAAAAGCTGACTGGCACACCTTCCCACGGGTAACGTGCTGAATAACTCCACTTTTGTTTATGATCCAAACTGGAGAGGCAAAAGCTCACTGGTTCGGTTCCAGCCTCCCGTACGTGTCAGTGGTTTTAGCCCATTCCATAGCAATTACCTGAATAACCAGCTTCGCATAAGGGGTCTTCTTCCATAACTTAACCATCGGTCATATGCAGAGATTACGAGCCCCACCTTTAATAGTGGTCTGATTTCTGAATGCGAAAATCCTGGTCTGCTCGGGTGCTTATCAGCTACAGAAGGCAGCTGGAGAAGTGACAGCGAGGTCACAGGGGAGCCGGGCCCAAAAAGGGCTGACGGGGACCTGGAGAGCCTCTAGGACCCCGAGCAGGACAGTGTCTTCATCTGAGCTCGAGTCTCCTCTGCAGACAAGCTCGCTCTCCATCTCTCTGTGCATAAATGGTGAGCAGAAGACGACATGCCTTTTCTATTTGGGAACATAAAAGCATTCTTTTCTTTAAGGTCCTCTAGGAAGTTGGAAACATTAGGGGAACTACAGTCCTATTATTTAAAAAGGACCAAATTCATGGCTTTCACTACACAGTATATAAAGTCTCACTGGTGAATATTAACACCAGTTTCCACTTATTTAGTGAGTATTATGTGCTGGATAATGCTACACATTATTTCTCGCTTTCCAAACTACTGCAGATCGGTCATCTCTCCATTTTATAGATTAAGACACTGAGGCTGCAAGATGAAAACTGACCTAATGCTACATCGTTTTGTGACAGGATTCAAACCCTGGGCGTCCATTCACTGTCTGATGCTTCTTCCCGTGAGGGGAAAATCCAGAATTTTTTTAACAGAAAATTGTATGTGATGACTATCTTCCCAGTATTTTTTAAGTTGCTAGATGTTAAAAATAAAACCTATCTCCTTTCTCCCCCACACCGGATGTCCGTCCATCCACTGCCTCTGTGCGGGGCAGCTTGTCAGATATTCGGGAAAGGCAGCGACTCAGACCCGGTTCCTGCCCTCAGATAACCACTGGTATGAGGGAGGCAGAGAATCAGCTAGAAGGCAGTCGGCGTCCTCATTGCCACGTGACTTGTGACGGTGTAACAGGGACCCATGTCCCAGTCTGCGGAGGAGAGGCTCCAGCAGCATCCTGCTGGGCTTGACCAGGTGACCGGGGAAGGTGAGGCCAGGCTTTCCAGGTCGAGAGAGTGACAAGTGCAGGGATACAGCAGAGACAATGATTCCAGACTCTTTTATATATATTTTTAAGACTTTATTTATTTGAGAGAGAGCAAGAGAGCACAGGCAGGGGGAGGGGCAGAGGGAGAGGGAGAAGCAGGCTCCCTGCTGAGCAGGGAGCCCGATGCGGGGCTCGATCCCAGGACTCCGGGATCATGACCTGAGCTGAAGGCAGATGCTTAACCAACTGAGCCACCCAGGTGCCCGATTCCAGACTTTTTTTTTTTTTTTTTTTTTTTTGATTCCAGACTTTTTTAAACCAAAAGTCCTCAATCTCGAGTGTACATTAGGATTGCCCAGTGGGCGTCACCCCCGGACTTTCTGGTTCAGTAGGTGGGGCCCAAGGACCGGCACTTCTAGCAAGCTCCCAAGCAATGCTGGTGCTATGGGACCGCCCTTGGGAAGCACAGCGCTGAGCATCACAGCTCGGTAGCCTCGGCCGCTCATTCAGACTGGGCTGTGCTCTCTAGGTTTTATCAATTCGGTGTTCATATCCACGTGGGACCTCAGAAACCATCTTTGCATTGCTTATGTTTACTAAGACATCCATAAATCTGTCAGGTTTCCTTTTTCTCTGGGTCTGAAAATTCCCCTGGCAAGGAAGCGATGAATCATGGAATTGAAAATCAGGCTCGTGGACGAACTGGCCGGTCCAGGCACGGGGCCACCGGCTGGGGTGGCCGGCGTGCAGACGCCTTTTCACCCCCCTCCAGCCCCCCCAGAAAACTACTGGCCGGTCCAGAACAGAGGTGGTCAGTCGCACATCCTGCTGGGTTCATGCGCAGCTTCTCGCCTGCAGGGTCTGCTTCAAGAAACATCTCCTCCCCCAGTCCCACCGGTAGCACTAGACAGACGTCTCTCTGTGTCTGGGGGCCATGAAAACAAATCAGGTAATTTCACACATCTGCTTGTTGCTCCTAATTTGTATATGCCTGAGCATTCACAGGAGGCAACTAGCAATCCTAGTTTTCAGCCAAGGCAGCAGAGGGTAAGCAAGCACCAGAGAAAGGAGCAGGAACCAGAAGGGAGCTGGTGCTGGTTGCTAAAGCTGCTGCCAACTGGCCTAACAAGGAAAGTGGGAGGGGGGAAAGAGAGGGAAAGGGGGTGGGGGGGAATGAAAAAAAAAATAAGGGGAAAAAATAAGATGCAGATCTATTTCGGGCTCCATCCATATATACACCGTCTTATCGTTGCGGTGATCATCAGTGGCCTCACCCTGCCCTCGATGGCATTGTCCCCAAAGCTTCCGACGTCCTGAATCAAACAGAAGAATCCACGTCTCCAGATCTTACCTTAATGTTCCCAGGGTTCTTTCCCAAGCCACTGACTTGGAACTCACACTCAACCATCTGCTTCCTATGCCCTTTGAATAACTATTTAAAGTAAGTTGTTTGAGCTTGAGTTGCACCAATGGAAGAAAATCTTTTTATGGTTCTTCCCCTGCAAGCAACAGGTTCTTCCCCGGACAGCAACAGCACTGAGGAATTTAGAAACAGAGAGTTCTACAAAGTTACAGCTAGAGAACAGCTCATTACCTCCATTGTCCTCATTTTACCCAGGAGAAAACTGAAGCCCAAGGTGGGGAACCACTTGCCCACATCATATGCTCATTAGTGAAGGTGACCCTTAGCTGTTTTGTTTGCTTTTACTTTGTTGCAAATTAAGTTTTCCTGATGATACTAGTAATAACTGTAATCATTTAATACTTGGTTTTTACTACAGACTAGACACTGTTCTAAATATGTGTATTAATTCATGTGATCCCAACACAATCCTGGGAGATGGGGTTCTTTTCTGTCATCTCCACTTTGCTGCCTAGGAAACTGAGGCACAGAGAGATCTAGTAACTTAATCTTCCACATCCATATGTAGGAGAAATTGAGAGGGGCTCAATTGCTAACTGGTGTGGGAGCCCTAAGAAGGCAAATTTGAAGGAAAGCCTCATCTATGCTAAATTATAACCTGAAACGTACATATCTTTATAATATATGTGTCTGTGACTACGAGGCCATGTAGCCTAGTGCTTTGTCATAGGCTATGAGCTGCTAGAAAGGAGGGTCCCCGCACCCCTGGTGTGGCACGCTGGCTACACCCGCTAGGAAGAATCCAATAAACCTGATGTGATGAGATGACATTTACCCATGGGTGTGATTTCTATTCAGGGAGATGCCACAGGTTTAAGGCTACTTTTTGCATAGAAAGGATTCTCCTCTTCAAGATTATTGGAGGATCGTCAGGCCATAGTAGTTTAGGAAATATGTATCCAAGTGTTTCCCTCACATGGGATATTTTCCTTGTGGCTTGGGAGAATTTCCTGCCTATTTCCACCCTCTGTATGCTTCTGTTGAAACATACAAATTATAACAATGAATCAATTACTCAGTAGAATGAGTGCCCGCCCCCTTTCTGACCCATCATTGTAAAGTATAAAACAATTAGTCTTATCAAGAAGCAACATCTCTCAGTCCATAATGCTGCTTCCCCCCACTTTCTGTGTGGCTCCTTTTTTTATGCTCAGCTTAATTGTCACTTCAGCAGAGAGCGGAGCCCACCCCACATTTTCTAAAATAGGACCCCCCATCTTACGCATCCTTTAACTCCACTACAGAGCCTGTTTATTTCCTTTGCAGGACTTCAGTTGTGTTCAATTTATTTTTTGAAGGATTCTCTTTTCTCCTGGGATGTAACCTTTTGTTTGTCTGTCTTGTTCATCCCAAAAGTCAGCTCAGAACCTGGCATGTTTATTTTCTTCATTTAGCAAACAGTACCTGTTCCCTATGTACCCGGCATTCTAAGTGCTTTATTAATTTAATCCTCTTTACAATCCCACATTCAGGTACTCAATAATCGATGTTTTACAGATGAAGAAACTAAGGCACAGAGAGATCAAGTAACTTGCCTAAAAGGCACAAAATGGGTATGTGGGTTTAAGTCTAGCTCTGGGTTTGTGTTCAACCATTCCTTTTAACAAATAGTACATACTTGATTCTTACTTTTAAGACATACGAATAATTTAAAGAAATGCAAGGAAAGGAGCAGAGAATGAAATGTCTCCTACGTTTTAACTGTATCTGTTTTCCCTCTACTTTACTTCTTACAACTTTATCTCTATTTACCCCCACCTCTAATCTCCACTTCTAATCTCTTCGTCTTCTTTTTTTTCTTGAAGTATTACTGAAAGTGCGCCTCTCCTTGTAAAATCTTTCTAATGCAAATGAAAAACCGCACTGGCAAAACTGAAGTTACAAAGGAAGTATATTTATCTTAGGAAAAGAGAAACCCATAGACAAACACTCACGGAGATCAGACCTGGCTTGATCAAAGTTCTGTTCTTGGGAGGGCTAGCCTTGCCTGTTTTATGTTGGCAGACTACAGCCCCCACAAGACAGGTCCACATCCTCACCTGCCTGAACCTGTGAATGCTACCTGAGCTGGAAAAAAGGGTCTTTGCAGGTGTCATTCAGTTCAGGGCTTGAGATGAGATCATCCTGGATGCTCTATGTGGGTCCAGTGACAAGTGTCCTTTATAAGACATGGGAGAAGGCAGTGTGGCCATCGGGGTAAATAGACGGGTGTGGCCACAAGCCAATGAGTCCATGAAGCCACTAAAAGTGAGAGAAAGCATGGGAGGGATCCTCTCCTAGAGGGTCTGGAGGAAGTGCAGCCCTCTAACACCTTGATTTTAGACGTCTAACCACTGGGAGAGTGAGAAAATAAATCTCTGCTCTTTTAAGCCACCCTAGTTGTGATTGGTTAAGGCGACCACAGAAACTAATGCTTGGCCATGTGAAGATTGAGTAAGTGCTTCTCAGTTTTCATTAATGAAGCTTTTGGAAACGAGTTTGGTTCATCTCGTATAAAGGGATGACAAAGCGTAAGAAAAATAGCTTATCTCGGGCATCTTGACGTATCTTTTTTCTTTTTGTTACTCTAGCTTTACTGGGCGTGCCTGGGGATGGATGTAGAGTAAATCCAGCATGTGTGTGGCGCTTGCTACTAAGTTTTGTTTTTTTAAAAGATTTTATTTATTTATTTGACAGAGAGAGAGAGATAGTGAGAGAGGGAACACAAGCAGGGGGAGTGGGAGAGGGAGAAGCAGGCTTCCCGCCGAGCAGGAAGCCCGATGCGGGGCTCGATCCCAGGACCCTGGGATCATGACCTGAGCTGAAGGCAGACGCTTAACGACTGAGCCACCCAGGCACCCCGCTACTAAGTTTTAAATATTTCTCTTCCTGGGTTGGCATGCAACAGGTCATACGGAAGGTCTGCCCTGGTCCCTCACCGTATTGGGCGTTGCGGAGGGGAAGTAGAGCCGGAAGCCTGTCTGTAATTTTGATGCTTTTAATTGTTTCCTTCTGTTCAGCTGGACTGTAATTCCTTGAGTTTAAAAACATGCCACGAAGTTTGTTAAATATCCCTCAAAGCCTTGGGAGGCTATATTCGTAGGTGCAGAGTGAATCTTTGCTGAGTGGCTCGTAGAAAACAAGGGGACTATGCTTAGCCACCAGCAACAGATGTCTTACCAGATAGAAGACGTGAATCATACTGCTGGTCTTGGTTCCTTCTCACTGCCAAAGAACTTGCAATCCGTTGTCTGTTTAGAATCTGATTGGTAACAATTGGGGCTGGAGAGGCGACCGGAGACGAATGCCTGAGGAGGATGTTTAGAGATTGCTGGAGAAATTATAATAGGCAGGCATCTTAGAAGAAATGGGAAATAATTGATGTCCTTGAAATACCCCCCCACTCCCCAGTGGGTGTCTTGATTCTGCTAATAGGTGACGTAGAAGACACAGGCCAATCATGCAGGACATCAGTTCTCAAACCTTCACATGCATTAGAAATACCTGCAAGGCTTGTTAAAACACGGATTGCTCCAGAATTTCTGATACAGGAGGTCTGCAGGGGGTCCAAAAATTTGCACATCTAACAAGTAACCGGTTGACGCTGATGCTGCCGGTCCGGGGACCACACTTTGAGAAGCACTGGTCTAGGAAACTCATTTGAGGGAAGTATACACTCACCTAATGAAATTGGTTGGCTTATTGCAATTATTTGGGATCACTTCTTATACCCTGAGAGAAATAGCACTGCATGGTTTTGTGCTGAAGCCCTCGGTCTATTTTTCGCAGCAGATCTGTTTATTTGGTGATAACTCTAGTACCAAACAATGACTATGTGATGGGAACTCCAGCAGCCACATCAAGGAGAGGGCACACCTGCTCCCTGCTTCCCACATACATACTGGGACTAAGCCACACCACCTGCAGGGGCTTTTCCCTCACAGGCCACCAAGGGCATCTTGAGCTCCTCCAAGGCCCATTTCAATGGAGTGCAAGGCGGTTCAGCTAAACAGCTAACTGGTCCAAGTGCACTGGGTTAAAATCGTTCTTCAGTCTCTCTCCTTCTCTTTTTTTTTTTTAAGATTTTATTTATTTATTTGACAGAGAGAGACACAGCGAGAGAGGGAACAGAAGCAGGGGGAGTGGGAGAGGGAGAAGCAGGCTTCCCGCTGAGCAGGGAGCCTGATGCGGGGCTCGATCCCAAGACTCTGGGTTCATGACCTGAGCTGAAGGCAAACGCTCAATGACTGAGCCACCCAGGCGCCCCTCTCTCTCCTTTTCTGATCTGTCCCATGGAAACTAACCTCTCTCGGATGCCTCTCTAGAGAGTTGAGGGGAATGCTAATCAAAAGGCTCTCACAGTGATTTCTAAATGATCTCCTAGTTATTTCTAATTGATCAACAAAATTCTGTTAAGATACTGAGTACCGCATAAGCTGCTCCCCTAATCTCTCATTAGGTGTCTTTTGTTACTACAAGCCGGTCATGTGACAGTGACATTTTGGAGGAAGCAAGATAGGGATGGTTCCTGGTGCTTGTTGAGGCAGAATCTAAGCCTTGACTTCATCTTCTCTGGTGCCCAAACCTTGGTGAAAGCACAGAGGAGAGTCTTGGGTTGGAACTCTAGGGAGCGCACAGTAGCTGCCGAGCGATGGACAGCCAGCAGAATGGGACGGGAGATGTGCTGCAGTCCAGTGACTTGGGGGTATGTGCATGAGGGTTTCCAACCATGATGGATATGTATTCTAATTTAAAATATCACAGGGAAGAAAAAAATAGACGTTCCCATGGAAACATTTTCTCGGGGCCAGCTCTTCTGTCTCATTATCATATCTTATTTAAATATTTCCTGGAATCAATTTCAATTTAATCCTTCTGTAGGTCTTCTATCTTCAGTGGCCATGGATAGCATAACATCTGGTCAGAGGTTTTCTTTAAATAAACTGCAAAATTGTAGGCAGTTCCATGGTTTTCCATATGTCTGCTTGTGCTTTCAGTAGTTGCAAGTTTAATATCACGTGAAGATGTCATTAGCATTCATTTCTGGATCTCTCATTAAGAATGTTAAGTTGGCTGAACCTAACAGTCCTTCAGGAACCACAGTAGACACCTGCTTACAGCTGGATAGGGTACCGACTGTCACACATTTGCTAACTGTATTCCAGCCTGGTTCCAATAAGCATTGCTGGGCCTCGTGGTGTGAGCCACGTTGTACCAAACACGTGGAGGACATTTTCCCATAAACGTGTCTCTGACATACGACCGTATGAAAGTGACTTCCTCTTTGTTATTCTTTATCATTCTTAGAAAAACTAAATCAAATGTGAGGTTTGCATGTCCTGATTTGCCCTTTTGTCATCATTAAAGGACCGCGTATGTGACTCACGATCTGTTGGCGTTCCCCGTGTTGACAGATGGGTCCCTTTACTTCTGGCTCTGCGTTGACACCAGCTCGCCAGCAGAGGGAGCGCACTCTTCCTTTTTTTTCTTATAATCCATCCCCCCCCCCCCCCCACCCCCCGTCCTTTTTGAACCCGATCATTTGGTAGCATGCAGTGGAGACTCATGGGTTCTTCATTCTGGAAGCTAATTAAACTTTCAGAAACCTAATTCGTTGGGATACATCATACCTGGGCAACTTAAATTTCCTTCCCCACAGCATCAGAATTTCCAGCCATTGTATTTGTATGATGGTTTGTTGAGATATTTTTGAAGAGAATTTCATCACCTCTAGATATACAGATACACATATTGAGTTAGTTAGATGCAGAGTTTTAAAAACTTTCAGTTCCTCAATCATAACCAGATCATCTCAGTTGTTATTGGAATTAGGAAAAAAATTACTGTGAAGCTAATAAAGCTAAAACTTCAAGTTCTGTTCCTTTACAAAGCCCCTGGGGGAAAGTGGAGTGATGGTATTTTATACTCATAATTTTGTATTCATTTTTTAAGGTTTTATTTATTTATTTGAGAGAGAGAGAGCAGGGGGAGGGATAGAAGGAGAGGGAAAGAGAGAATCTCAAGCAGACTCCACGCTCAGTGCGGACCCTGAGATCAGGACCTGAGCCGAAATCAAGAGTCAGTCGCTTAACCGACCGAGCCCCCCAGGTGCCCTGTATTCATTTTGTTAAAGGGGGACCATAAAGTTGTAGAAGCTCCAGTCTCCACAGAGTCCGTATCTGCCCCTGACTGCAATATACTGAAATATTAACTCTTATAGAAAGCCTTTTCTTTCACCACCTGTTTTTATAGTTGAAAGGGTTTCTTCCTTTTGAGGTGGTGGTAGCTCATGGTCACTGTGGTTTTTTCTCTGGAGACAAATGCATTCTGAAACCAGTACTCGTGTGTCAGTAGGAATGGCAACGAGGAATAGACTGGAAGATGCTCTCTATTCCGTGCCTTCACGGAGAAGCCCAGCAGTGTGTTCATCAGCTTCCCTGAATAATTAACTTTCATCAGGAGTTTCCAGAGTCAGGTTGCCTAATTTGCCAGGGTCTGGGAAGGAATCAGAGATTTAACCAATTAGCCAAATGAGGGTCCTGCCAGAGGACAGCACGCATAATGAGGGAGGTCAGAACGAATAAGACAGGTTTGTATCAAAGAAAACAAATTTAAACTCAGGGAGGGCCTAACCCTAGAATTCTGTAATTCTCCCATGAACCATGACCTGCTTCATCGACTGCAGAGGAAGAGGAATCAAATGTGTTGATCCTCGAGCTAGCAGTGTATGAACACAGCGTTAACCATGTGCTCAATGCCCGTTGCAAGAAGACCCCATGGGTAGTGCAGGTTAAAGAAAGCACAGTCCGTAATCCCGGCACTGCTCCTTAACTAGTCCGCTAGCCCTTGGGCAAAGTCTTAACCTCTGAGCCTGTTTTCTCAAACATAAAATCCTGAGAATATCCGTCTTACAGAGTTATTACGAGGACTTACCCTAATGAATAAATACATACTTAGAATATATATATAATAAATACGCCGCATAGGGAGTAGGCACTCAGTAGATGGTTGTATGACCCATTATTGTAGAAGTGGTCATGCCACAGGTCCTGCTGTACACGCCGAAAGAGAACAGTTCAGCACGATACACAGCTCTGTGCAACACGGCTGTTCGGTCTCCAGTATTAATGTGATGTGACATATGGAAGCACCGATATCATAAAGACTTTAAAATCATTTGGGTCCGGGAGTTGGCAAGATTTTTTTTTTTTTTTCATTTAACAATAGATCGTGGACATCTTTCTCGTTTGGTGCAAATGTATTTATGTCACCCATACTATTTTTTTTTTAAGATTTTATTTATTTATTTGACAGAGAGAGAGACAGATAGTGAGAGCAGGAACACAAGCAGGGGGAGTGGGAGAGGGAGAAGCAGGCTTCCCACTGAGCAGGAAGCCCGATGCGGGGCTCGATCCCAGGACCCTGCAATCACGACCTGAGCCGAAGGCAGACGCTTAACGACTGAGCCACCCAGGCGCCCCTATGTCATGCATGCTTAGAAGGAGCCGAAGAACAGAAAGCGGGCCCATCCGGGATTCATTCTCACCTTATGACCTTGATTTCGTCCTTCCGAGAAGCATGGCCACTCCACGGTGGTATATTAATTCTATAAAGCGTTCGATGCTTTGTAGGTCAACAGTAAGATGCGGTTCACAGGGACCACAGATAGAGACTTCACATCGAGGCCACGGAAGCATATGCTTTACGGGTATTACCGGAGGAAAGAGAAACACAAGCCTCAGAGGGGAGGTCCTGTAGGTGTGCACACTGGGCGAGCAGGTGGGTCTGGCTCCGACTCACGCCCCTGCTGGGTTACACGTGTATGTGGGTGCCATTCCTTGCCCCCCGGATCGCAGGGGCAGGCGGGAGACACGATGCTTCTGAACTTATTGGAGCCAGGAACCCTCCAGGCCTCGACCCCTAAGCGAGGCCCTGACAGCAAGCGCCGGATCGCTCAGAGGAAGTGGTTTGATGGGGATTTCTAAAAATAATTCCAGGCACCAAACCTCAACACTCACCCCGAAGTTATATTTTGTTTTGCTTGTATTCCGAATCCTTAGTATAATTTCTTCTTTTCTGCCTAAATACATCTTTTCATTTTATTGATTTCATACTTCTGGTATTTAATTTTTCCCATCCATATTCCTCTCGAGTTTTAGAATAAGGATTCGCCCTGTTTTGTTGAACTGGTTCAACCTTATTCCTTTGCCCCTTTGTTTTTAATCCCATGGAGCCAGAATTAATAGTGATGTGAGCTCTACTTTCCATTTGGTTTCAGGAAATCCAAAACAAGAGATCATTGTTTTCTAATATTTAATTGTCCAGGCTGTGCCAAAATATACATTTTACTATTTTACTTAATTCTCACAGTTTCTGTTCCCATTGTTTCATTTTAACAGAAAGGTAGTACTTTCAACACAGCAGTCTCTTTCCTATGCTTTATCATACTTGAAGAATTTTATTTCCATTTTCTTTCATCAAACTCTGTCGCTGTTCTTGGAGGTTAGTGTTTTCGAGCCCCCGTGCGTCTTCTTTGTCATCAGGGTCCTTCCGTGTCTGCTCATTTATGTGATTTTCTGCTCGGCCTTGTGACGTGGGCTGGACGGTCAGAGGCCAGCTGCTGTGAACGTGAACGCATGGCCCTTTGCCTTCTTACTAGGATTCCAGGGGAGCAACTGGGGAAAATGAGTCTGGAAACCAGCCATTTTCTTTTTCCGGGCTATTGTAAAGATTTGCAATGGCCACAGTTGCACTGCGCTCGGCAACATTTCACTTAAGAGGAGTTAGAATCTTCAGTGGACACTGTGTCTCGTGCACTTTCCTGCCCTGAAAACTCCTTTTGAGTCAAGGTCATAGGGGCAGATGAATCCCAGATGGGTCCCTCTTTATATTCTTGGGCTTCTTTTAAGCATGGGTGACGTAGATACATTTGCACTGAACGAGAAAGATGTCCACGATATATTGTTAAAGGAAAAAAAATAGCCAGACAGACAACATAATACCCATTGGGTGGTTGGGAGCAATATCTTGGGTTAGACTGCCTTGGTTCAAATCTTCACTCTGTCACCTAGAAGCTGTGTGACCCTGTCCCAGTCACTTCACTTCTCTGTGCCACTCGTTTTCTCATCTGGCCATTAAATAAAAGACTCTTAACTCACAGGATTCTTGTGAGGATTAAATGGCTTAATATATGTATAAACACAGAGAGCAGTGCCTGGCACATTGTGAGTGCTTAAAAACATACATCTATAATGTCACAAGAGAACACATTTTGGAAGGACATATCCATTCATCTAACAAAGATTTACTTACTAAATAAACTGTTACCTACGTGGTTACCTCTAGGGACTGGGAGTGGGAGAGACAAGGGCAAGAGGACCGAATTTATGCTTTATACATTTAGGTATTATTTGGAAATCGCTAGTTCGTAGCCGACCCCCTAGGAGGGTTGAGGTTAGGAAAAGACAGGGATCTGGCCGCATCTGCATCTTGTAATTAGCAGGGGGACCCGGGCAAGTCTTTGCACCAGCTAGTGCACCTGCTTCCTCGAGCTTCAGGTGGACGGCTTGCCAGTCCCCCCATCGTGGGATGACTGTGAGGAATACACGAGTTCATACACGGTACTTGGAGGAGCGCCTGGCTCCCTGGAGGACAGACGTTACCCACGGCAGTGGTGGGAGGGAAACAGAGATCAAAACCCACAGCCCCTGGGTCATCACGATGGCTGTCTTTAAAGTTATGAAGAAAGAACTTACAAGGCATGTCCCTGAAAGGACAATAGAACTCAAACGAAAATTGTGGGGTCTTGTGTTCCTTTCCATTGTTTCCCTCCCTCCCACAATGCCTGTGAATGTCTCGGCCACACATAAATTCTTCGGGAGCATCCCAGAGCCGTCTTGCCAGCATGTTTGCTTTTTTTCCTGTGACTGGAAATTAACTCTCCCCGTTCCCCATTTCTGCCTCTTTTTCAGTAGAATTCATTTGATCTTAAGGGTTTTTTTGCTTTCAAGTCATTGAGAGGAGTCACAGTTTCGCTATGTCTTTTTCTTGCCTCATTTGCTTTTATAAGAAAATGTGAGGGACGCCTGGGTGCCTCATTCGGTTGAACGTCCAACTCTTGATTTTGGCTTGGGTCATGATCTCAAGGTCCTGATCTCAGGGTTGTGAGATCGAGCCCCGCATCGGGCTCTGTGCTCAGTGGAGAGTCTACTTCTCTCTCTCTTTCCCTCTCCCTCTGTCCCTCCCCCGGCTCGCGTGCTCTCTCACTCTCTCTCTAATAAAATAAAATATTTAAAAAAAAGATGAAAAGTGAATATTATTCATATTCCCTTATTATATATGCATCAAATACTGATCCACAGAACATGTTAACTACAGAGGAACTGCTTTACTTCTATCGTGGTTATGGATTCTAAGACAGACTTGGAAACTCCAAAAAAAAAGTAAAAATGTCTTTTCACGTTGCCCCCAAGAATTTACAAACTAATAGTAAAATGAAGATGCGTAGATACAAGAAGCGATGCGTCAAATGTTTGAGCGGGAATAGCACAGCCCGCACGGCCACCCAGGGACCAGCACATCCCAGGGGCGTCAGCTCTGGGTGTGATCACATAGCCAGAGAGAGAGGACCCCTTGTTACACACCTGCTGAGCAATGGCAATTGTGTCCCTTGCTTTACCTTTTATCTCCTTGAATGTGTTTAACAACCACACGGTGTTATTATTCTTAATTTTCCGGTGCTTGATCCTCGGGGTTCAGAAGTCCCACCGCTCAGAAATGACAAGGTAGGACCCACACCCAGACAGTCACCTCCATTCTCGCTCCTTCAGGGGATGCGACGAGTGTCACTGGTGTGAGGTCCAGAGTTCGGTCAGGGGCAGCAAAGAATGATCACAAAATAATCTGTGGTGCTTGTTTTCCCAGGAGACTGGATTTGCCTTGTGCCCATCACAGAGGGACAGTTGAAGGGATAGGGTGGCTGAGAACTCATCTTTCTCCGCAGTGGAAGAGGTTCAGCCCCTTGACGATGGAGATCCCTCTTTCCCAGCCACATCACCTTCCTGTCCTGAAAACCAGATTACACAGATTCTGTATCTTGTTGGGTCACCCCCGCCAAGTGGCACAGGATCTGAAGTGGTCGTGAGAGACCAGGGTGGTTTCTCCACCTTCCCCGCCGTCACCTCCGGAGCCCACAGCTCACCTTCCCTTCGAGTTGCTGCTCACCAAATGCAGCCTCGGTTTCTGCCTTCCTGCCACCTGTTTACCCTCCCTGCACCTGCATCTCCTCCTCGAGCCCTCCTATCATAAATGCCCCTGCCCTAAGTGTAACTGCGTTCATCCCAGTTACACTGGAGCAGAGGCAACACTTCTGGGTCTGCTAGGGGTAAGAAACTGTGGTGGATCTCAGAGTAAAACGTCGAGCGGGAGAAGGTGGAACCTTCCCTCAAGGCACCTGCGGTGTACTGAGAGAGAAAACTTGTAACACTGTGTGCTCTGATGGGAGCATCTGTAGGATGTGCCTGCAACACTTTGCATAGGCTGTTCCCTCTACTCGGAACGCTGTGCTCTTTCTTTCCTGCTTGGCAGCCTGGCGTTTTCTTTCTCGAGATTCACCAAATACCCTCCCTCTCCTTTGCCACCTCCTTGCTGACTCAAGGAAAGCTGATTATTGATGCTAGTCCTTCTATCGCACCGATTTAGCATAGTTGATGGTGTCTCCAACCAGTGGTTTCTGGGGAGCAAGAACCGTCTCCCCAGTCCGAGGCGCGGTAAGCACTCAAACACACGGACTATCTCAAATCACGGTGGAAGAGCTGAACAAAGTAGGACGAGGTGGATTCCAGCGGACGGGGAGGGTGGAAAGTGTGATTTCCAGAGGAATTAAATGTGAGCTGATTCTTGAAGAGTGCCAGGACATGGTCCAGATTTTCCTGGAAAATGGGATGCTACAGTTTTCAGGATCTCTGTTATCACTACTGGCCTCTCGGGCCAGGTAGTTCTCCTCGGTTGTAGGGGGTTGTCCGGTGCCTTGTAGGATGTTGATCGGCATCCCTGACCTCCCTCCCACCCCCAGGCACCAGTAGCACATTCTCGCCAACTGGTGACAAGAAAAATGTCTCCAGACATTGCGAAGTGTCCCTTGGGGGCACAGTCGCCCTGGGTTTAGAACTCAACAAAGCTTGGCTCTTGTTTAGCCTTGAAAAAGCCATTCTATAAAATCGAACTAACAACAACAGAAACTTACAAGTCTTACCGGGTGTTGAGGAACTGCTATGGACCAGTCAGGCTATGCTGAGTGTTTTCTATACATTCTAACTAATCCTCAAGTAGGATAATCCTCATTTTATAGATGAGGAGGCAGGATCAGAGTGCTCAGGCAATTGCTCACAGGGCAGAAGGGGGATGTTTCCTAACCCTAACGTGCTCTGGCAAGGCTTGGGGGCACCCTTGTCTGCACGCCTTCCAAGTGACTTCCGCTCCCTTCAGTACCTGTGGGAATTGGGGGGCAGAAGGGGGAGTGCAAACAGGCTGAAGGTTAAAAGGAAATCAGATATAAGAAATATGTCCAGATACAAAAATAAGTACTCTGATAAATACAGATCTTGAAAAGAAATCATAACTAGTCTAGCTTCAGCAACCCTAAAACATAAATATCAAGCCAAAAGAGTTTGTCAGCTGTGCTTTCAGGGTTCATGTGAGAAATATGTAGTCCAAATGACTGTTTTCACTAAATTTTTTCATCAGAATTATTTCTGCAATTATATTAGCTTTGATTAGTTTACAAGCACTGTTCCTTACCCGTTGTTTGAAGAACTCATAAGTGAATCTTAGATCCTGAAGGCTTGCAGTGGGCAGGATCCGGACACACTCCTTTCCTCGTTTACCCTCAGAAAAGAGTAAGGACTGGGGTAAGGAGTTGGCCCCTCAGGGCAAAGGGGCCTGATGTGTGTTTAAAAAAACTACTTCTCCTTTGATTTCTATTTCTTGCTGTTTGGCTAGAAATTCTATTAACAAAAGGTTTGGGGCTTGAGAGTGCTGATGCAGATCATGAGTCCAATGTAGACTTTTGTTTTTGAGGTAAAACCCTGTGATTTCAGCAGCGACTGTCATGCATAAGCAGTAGCGATGCAAATACTTTGCCAAGCGTCCTTCATTTTTGTGGTCAAATTGCCTAAAACCTCTGAAAGGCAGCAACCAAGGGAGGCAGCATGATACATCGACTTTTTAAAAACAAGCTTTGTCTTTTTTTAAGTGGAATTTGATTCCCATTTTGGCATTCCGGAATGTTCTGTTCGCGACATGAGCAATTGCACCATATTAGGGCACATCTTTCCTCCTGGCAGCTCAAAATGAATAACAAGAGCTCAGTTCACAAAGTTTGGTTCTGACTGCGAGTCTGCAAAGGTTGGATTCCCTTTAAAAACACGTTTGATTGCAGGGGATTTGTTGACCCTCTTTGATATCCTCCAGGGACTGCATGACTGAGCTAAGCGGAGGTTCCCGGTCACCAGCCCGGGAAACGCGCTGCCTCTGGGCACCTGCCCGCAGAGGTTCTTCTCCGATTCGACTTTGCCACCTACTGGCTGGCTCTGGTATTGCGTCTCCCCGACCCACACAGCTTTGGGCAAAGTCCTTTTAGTGGCTGCAGATGGTAATGAATGATGACGGCAACAGAGACCCTCATAGCAAAGAAGGCGAAGGGAGACCCACAACAAGCCCTGAAAAATGATGCGTACTGGGTTCTGAATACGGAGGCAGCACTAAATAATTGATCTGAGGGAAAAAGCGTGGTTGTGAACTGCAGAGGTATTTTGGGGTTTTTGCATGATTTTTCACAATTTGTCACGATTATAATAGTGATAAGAATAATAGAAGTGGAATTAATTTAGACTTCTGGAAGAAATTAATTTGCACATTTTTCATCATTTCGGGAGGCTTACACATTGACAGTCCCCAATCCTTTTTTTTTTTTTTTTTCCAGAACAGGTACCGCCAGGACGGCTTATAGAAAGTAAGAGGACTTTTGTCTCTAGGAATTCATCATTAAAAACATGCCTCACACTTACACTGCCCTTCCAGGTTTCCCTAAGCACTGGCACGTGTGTTTTCACGTTGGATATTTACATGTTTTAAATTTTAAAACACTATCTAGAGATTTTACAGATTTATAATCCCAGAAAATGTTTTCTACAACTAAGGGGGAATATGTTTCTCAGAGGGATCCTTCCCTTCCCCCTACACTTAGCATCCTCAAAGAGTTACTTCACATTTTGTTTCACTTTCTCATTTTAAATATTAATGAAAGATGCCAAGCCACCCACAGCGGTGGCTTTCAAACATTGCTGACCAGGACCCACAGTACAAATTCCATCTTACATCATGACCACATATATGAATATGTGTGTCTTCAACAGAAGTCTTCGGAAGCATGCCCTGTTCCACTGTGTGTTTTCTTTTTTTATTCTCCTGTTGGCCCACTAATTGGTTTCTGACTTCTTTTCTGAAAAACTCAGTGAATCGGTTCTGTATGTGCTTGTAAATAGAACATAGTGAAAACGGTCTGGAAAAATATATACTCGGAGATGAAGTCAAGAACCAACCTACCTATGCACAGATGTGAGGAATCCACATGGAAGGCGAGGGCCTTCCTCCCAGAATCCAGGAGTGAAGGTGTTCAAGGCAACACCCACTGGAAGGATCGTGTTGAGATAAAAGCACGGCTTCCTTTGGTCTCCTCGCCAGTGTAAGTCAATCCAGTGAGCAAAGATTATGAACTCCCTTGATTCGAAACGGACAAGCTCTACAGCATGGAGGCTGTTGAGTCAGGATGAGGAAGAGTATGGTGCATGGAAATCCTACCCCCCTCTCAGGGAGAGCACCTTAAACAGAAGGCCCACATTGATCATTTCATGTGGATCTCACCCAGGACCCCTGGTTCTTAGGAAATTGCATAGTGGGGCGCCTGGGTGGCTCAGTTGTTAAGTGTCTGCCTTCGGCTCAGGTCATGATCCTGGGGTCCTGGGATCGAGCCCCGCATCGGGCTCCCTGCTCAGCGGGAAGCCTGCTTCTCCCTCTCCTGCTCCCCCTGCTTGTGTTCCCTCTCTCGCTGTCTCTCTCTCTCTGTGTCAAATAAATAAATAAAATCTTTAAAAAAAAAAAAAAGGAAATTGCATACTATTTATAAAATGGCAGGTGTATGTGAGGAAAGATATTAGGTGACTTTTTTGTTCAATAAGTATTTTTAGATATTCTTTATGGAAGCTGTTATGACCTTCTGATTACTTTCCTCAGATGTCATACTGGCCAGACTTCCACTGTTGAGCCTCCACAGCACGAGGATGCTTTTAAGAAGATGAGTCTGGCACAGAGGCAGGGAGAAGGTTATGGAAAATGTCTCAGGTAATGGGACCTGAGTGAAAGTTGGGAGGAGGAGGTGATCTTGTTCCCTGGCTACATACGGACACCCCCTTACTAGATCCAGCTTCGCTGTGAAGAGAACGGGGGCACCAGAAATGCACCCCACTCGGGCTGGGGATAGAAGATGTGTGCTGTGCAGAGACATGGCTGTTTTGAAGGTCCCCTCTGGGGAACGAGGGAAGAAAGTTCCCCACAGCGGTAGGGAGAGAAGGTCCATGACTGACAGAAGGACAAGGATGTACTGTGTCAGATAGGACATGAGCCATTTACGCATGAAGTGTAATATCATCTTTTCAATCCATTAATACTCTGATAAGGGAGTAAGGAATTTTATTTTTAATTTTACTTTATTATATTTTTTTTGAGAGAGAGAGAAATTGCAAGGTGGGGGCAGAGGGAGAGGGAGAGAGAGAGAGAATCTTAAGCAGGCTGCACGTCCAGCATGAAGCCCGACACGGGGCTTGATCCCACAACCCTGAGATCATGACCTGAGTCAAAATCAAGAGTCAGATGCTCAACCGACTGAGCCACCCAGGCACCCCGGAATTTTATTTTTATATAACAATTTAAATCTCCATTTTCAGGCCCCATTCCACATCAGGAATCAGCACACACTTAGCAGCTTACAACAACATTCATTTACTATTTACTATCACCAGTCCTCAGGTGTGGTTCTTCCTGACCCTCTCCTCATGGAGAACCAGCGTCAGGGTGGAGGGCAAGATTCCAGGATCTGCCCCTCAGCTCTCTTCCCTGCATCCCTCTGGCTTTGGAAATGTCTATTTTTCTCATTAGGGACATTACAGATCAAGCTGAAACCTTTTGTGTCCGTCACCCTCACCCGCATCGTCTTCCCCATCCAAGACGTCATTGCCAATGTATGATTTGCATCTTTGTCTTTTTATGAGACTTTTAAACATAAAACGTCAGGGCACCTGGGTGGCTCAGTCGGTTAAGCATCTGCCTTCAGCTCAGGTCATGATCCCAGGGTCCTGGGATTGAGTCCCACACTGGGCTCCCTGCTCAGCGGGGAGCCTGCTTCTCCCTTTCCTTCTCGCCCTGCTTGTGTGCTTTCTCTCTCTCTCTGTGTCAAATAAATAAATAAAATCTTAAAAATAATAATAAACATACAAATATCTATATAAGATATCACTATTTTTGTATGTGTTTTGTTGCTACCTAAATCATATCATGTTTATTCATCACCCCACAACTTGTTTTTTCTTACTCAACAATATATTTTTAGAGCTTTTAAAACTTTCTCTATTCATGTATACATCTGTAACTTTCTATATATGTATGTATCCAGCCATGAAAGCTCTGCCAAGACCAAAGTCATGAAGCTTATCCCCTGTGTTTTCATCTGGAATTATAACTTCAGGCCTTATGTTTAAGTCAAGAGATGATACATACATACATACATAGATGATCGATCGATAGATAAACTTTTTTCTGCCATATTCCCCTTTATTACCAGATTTCTTTTATCCACTGTCAAACTGATGTTCTTCTACTTTTCCTAAGTTTTATCATGACAACACATGCTTCAGCCAACATCTATGTAAGTCCCCTTGTGTATTACTATATGCAAGACTTTCTAGAGGACAGATACCTAGAAATTAAACTGCTGACTCATGGTGTGGTGGACTTTTTCCATGGCATTGATCCAGCTGAATCACCTTTTCGTAGTAGTTGTATCAATGTATTTACTTTAATGGGGTCAGGAGGCACCTGTCGCATTTGCCTAATGTTTCGGCCAGTACACCATTCCTTGATGTTTAAAGACTGCAATGTTTAAAGTTCTGTCTCTACCGGAGTGTTTCAAGTCTACTTTAAAAAGCAAACTTTGAGGGGCACCTGGGTGGCTCAGTCGGTTGAGCATCCAACTTTGGTTTGGGCTCAGATCATGATCTCAGGGTCGTAGGATTGAGCTCCGCATCCGGCTCCCTGCTCAGTGGGAAGTCTGCTTCTCCCTCTGTCTCTGTCTCTGTCTCTGTCTCTCAAATAAATAAAATAAAAAGCAGACTTTGAGCATGGTCTCCCTGTGTTCTTGCAGTAACAACCCAACGTAGAGGACCCGAGAGGTTGGCCTTGGTGGAAGGCGAGCAGCAGATCGGTGAAGACCCCCAAGAATTAGCTCACCACACCACGTTTCTTGGCCTCTTCATAACCCACAGAGAGTAGGTGGTGGCATTCCATGGGTTCTGTTTGTTTTCTGGTGATAAGCACACGTAGCATGAGATCTACCTCCTGAAAAAAAATATAAGCACACACTGCAGTGCTGTTAGCTGCAGACCCAATGCGGTGCAGGACGTCTCCTGCCCATACTCAGCTTGCATCGCGTCTGTCCCCTGAATAAGGAGTTTCCTGTTCCCTTGTTCCCCCCACACTCGGTAACCACTAATCTACTCTCTGCTTCTATGCGGTCTGCTATTTCAGACGCCTCGGCTAGGTAAATAACGCTGTATTTGTCCTTGTGTGACTGGCTCATCTCACTTAGCACAATGTCCTCATGGTTCATGCATGTTGTCACATACTGCATTCTTGCCTTTTTTAAGGCTGAAAAGTATTCCGCGTATGCACGCACCGTATTTCCTTCATCCGTTCATCCGTCCATAGATGTTTAGTTTGTTTCTCTGTCTTGGCTACAGTCAATAGCGCTACGATGAACAGGGGAGTGCTGAGGGCGCTTCAAGATGCTGATTTCAGTGCTTGTGGGTGAATACCCAGGAAGCATTGCCAAGAACCGTGTCATGAAGCTCATCCTCCGTGTTTTTTCCTAGGAGCTTTATAGTTGCGGGTCTTATGTGTAAGTGTCTTGCATCCATTTTGTGTTGGTTTTTGTGTATGGTATAAGATTGGGGTCCAGTTTCATTCCTTTGCCTGCGGCTGTCCAGTTTTCCCAACGTCTTTTGTGGAAGAGGCTGTCCTTTTCTCGTTGTGTATTCTCAGCACCCTTGTCAAAGATCATTTGACCATATATACATGGATGTATTTCTGAGCACTCTTTCTGGTTACACGGGTCTCTATGTCTGTCTTTAGGCCAGTATCATACTCTTTTAATTACGATAGCTTTGTGATATATATTTTAAATCAGGGATTGTGTTGTCTCTAGCTTTGTTCTCTCTCAAGATTGTTTTGGTTCTTCGGAGTCCTTTGTAGTTCCACATAGGTAATTCATCTTTACAGAGGAAGAAATGTGGTCCCAGAGAAGTCAGGCCTTTGGCCAAGGTTGCCCTCTTTCTCGGCCAACCCAAAACTCAAACCCAAATCAAACAGGCTCTGAAGACCATGGTTCTTCAACTACTCTTCACTGCTTTCCAATGAAAAGTTATTACTGATAACATCAGCATCGTATTTATTAATAGAAGTGATGTTCATACATCTCATTGTATTATAGCTTCAGAGGAGTGCCCATGATTTCCTAGACAGTTCTCCCCTCACAGCTATAGGTCATAACAGGTTTTAATAATGTGCTTTGCCCATAATTTCCACTTCCTATTCAAAAGGCTTTCTTTTCCTTGATGACATGTTCACCTACCAGATTCACATCCTTCTTTTTGCTTTCTTGCATGAAGATATCAGAAGGAGACAAGTGTAGTTATTTGGAGTGAATGCGTGATTATTAACTATTGACTTATTATTGTCCTTTGGATGTTGTATCACATGGGGGGATAACAGGTTACTCTCCTTGAAGGGTCCTTTTGGAACGGTAAAATTTTTGCTCAGTTCACAATCTATATCCATGGTATGATGGACAGAGATGAGAATATTTTTAAAATAAGAAAAAACACATATCTGACACTTTTAAGGGGCATTCGATATTGAATTGGTGTTGAATTATAAAGAGAACAATGGCCACTGGTAGATATGCCAAAGAATTTAGGTCAAAGATCACCTGTCTAACAGTTTGTGATTCACAGAGTTTCTAGTGATTAGCCAAGAAGCTGCTAGGCTTCAGGAGCCCCAGAACGGGTATTTAATGAACCCAATATAGAGAGCGAGTCCCACCCATGGGTAGGACTCAATTTTGGTTTCTTTTATATTCTGTGTTCCAACAAAGAGAATTGGAATGGAATATTATATAATTTGTGGTGCTCTCCAGATCACAGGATGAAATGAACCAAAAGAGAAGAATTGATCTAAGGCATATTTCTAAAATTCATACTTACATTCTTCACTAACATTGGTCAGCTGAGCAAATTAATTGGCTCTTGATTTTTTACAAACATAATATGATTACCTGCAGGGAGCAATCTGACATTGCCTAAAATACTTGGTGCTTTTTAAAAACTATTTTATTAATATGCCATATCTCAAATAGGGGGTAAGTCCATGGAGGGGGGAGTCCTGATTTACTGAATTCAATGGCACCAATCATAATGACGTAAAGCTACTAGTGGTTCAATAAAAAGTGTTGATGTTGAGAGTGGCGCTTACGTTAACTGGGACTGTTTGGCTGCAGATGACAATAACCTATCTCAATAGCGTAGGCAACAAAGGAAATGGTTGGCTCCCATAACCTGCAAGGTCAAGGGGGAAGGGTTCACTTCAGGAGTGGCTAGATCCAGGTTTTTTGAGAAGACATGATCATGCTGTCTCCATGCTTCACATTGCCTGCCATCTCTCTCTCTCTATGTTTGCTGGCTTCTCAGATTTTCCATGAGGATATAAATATGTCACCAGCACCTGGAAATCCCAGAGAACAGAGAATTACCCTCTCTCTTTCCAGAATCCATATAAGCTCCCTTAATTTACTCTTACTGCTCCTGTTTGCATGTTCTTCAGGCCCATTGCTGAGGTAGGGGTCAGGACCGTGGGCCTGATGCCCCAAAGAGGAGATATCTACTGCATGACATTGACAAGAAGAAACAAAGATGAGAGGAGACAGATGTATCATCAACACAAATACAAAGCACTGGGATTATTGGCCATTACAGTTACTTATAAGAAAATCAGTCCCCAGACATGATCAGCTCCATGGGACATGACGGCAGAGACTTAGAAGGTGTTTTAAGAATTTTAAAAGGCGCTGTGGGAGGTTATGTGAGATTCACAGCACACAGCAGGGCCTGTGGTGGGGAGGGGGAGCAGGAAGAAGGGAGGAATGTAATATGGGCTGCAGTCCAACCCAGGCATGGACAAGAAACTTAGCCACTATGTCCTGGAAGCTTTGGAATGAAAGATGTTGGGGAGAGAAAGCTGTTCACAGAGTGTGTAGAAGGTAAAAGAGAAATGCAGGACTAAGGGTGATCATGTGAAGAAAAAAGTAATACTCCTCTGAGCACATGTTGGGGAGGACACCAGAGGGACACCTCGCCTCCCCAGGAGGAAGTGTCTGTTAACCTCAGAGACAGGACGTCGAGCTAAGGTGTCTGGTTCAAGACAGGTCTGTTCTCATCTATCCATATGGGTGCAGGTGTGATGGGGAAGATGGGCAGACGCGCTTTAGGAACTATGGGAACCTGGGAACCAGGTGGAGGGAGAGAGCAGATAGATCTTCCACATTTGCATCCGGGAAGAAACCCTAAATGCAATTGAGTACCCAAACAGCATGTAGCTCTTCCCAAATATGGACATCGCTCAGTGGGAGCAAGGTAGAGACAAGGATGAGTTGACCACACCCAACAAAACCCAGAGGAGTGACAAGAAGTAAGGAAGAAAACTCCATCCAGGGGCGCCTGGGTGGCTCAGGCGTTAAACGTCTGCCTTCGGCTCAGGTCATGATCTCAGGGTCCTGGGATCGAGCCCCGCATCGGGCTCCCTGCTCGGCGGGAAGCCTGCTTCTCCCTCTCCCACTCCCCCTGCTTGTGTTCCCTCTCTCGCTGTGTCTCTCTCTGTCAAATAAATAAATAAAATCTAAAAAAAAAAAACTCCATCCATCACCTATAATTGGAAATTAGTGCGTTGTAGGAGATTTCATCTATGGATTATACCAGACGTCCTTAAACTATTCTTCTCTGTAATAGAAAAACAGGTTAAAATATTTAGACGATTTTTTTTTTTTTTTACTATTTCAAATAGTGCTGAAGTAACTATATATATAAGTAACTATATATAACTATATATATAAGTGTATATATGTATGTAAGTGCATGTAAAATTATATGTGTGTGCTTGTGTACGTCCAACCATTTATGTATTTTATGTGTATGTATGCATGCACCCACAATACATATATACTACACATACACACTATCAGCTCCTGGGATCTGGGAATTTGTGTATTATTCTTACAGATGCTGCTAAATTACCTTTCACATTGTTGACCAATTTACACTGTAGCCAAGACCACAAAATTCTTCCCTTCACACTGTTGTCAACACTGCCTGCATCCAATCATTTATATTTTGCTCATCTTTTACGTGACAAATAGTATCTCATTTAACTTTAAATGCACATTAATTCCACTTTAAAGAGGTGTGTAACGAGTTTTAGCCAGTTGAGAGAGGCTAGTTGTATGCAGCATCCGGATAGGCTGGTGGACAGTTAGAGCAACATCACAGTGCAACGCGGAGGTGGTGGGCTCAAGATGATCTGGGTGGGAATCTCTCCCCCCTTCCTCCTTCACTCATTAGCTTGATCTTTGGACACATTACTTAACTCTCTGTGTCTCTGTTTCTTATAAACTGTGATTATTTTAAGGATTAAATGAGATAGGGGCGCCTGGGTGGCTCAGTCGTTAAGCGTCTGCCTTCGGCTCAGGTCATGATCCCAGGGTCCTGGGATCGAGCCCCACATCGGGCTCCCTGCTCGGCGGGAAGCCTGCTTCTCCCTCTCTCGCTCCCCCGGCTTGTGTTCCCTCTCTCGCTGTGTCTCTCTCTGTCAAATAAATAAAATAAAATCTTTAAAAAAAAAAGGATTAAATGAGATAAAGTATATGGTGATTTGCACAACATCTATCATGTGGGAAGTGTCCAATCTATATTCTCTTTTTTTTTAATTTTATTATGTTATGTTAATCACCATACATTACATGTAGTGTTCCATGATTCATTGTTTGCGTATAACACCCAGTGCTCCATGCAGTATGTGCCCTCTTTAATACCCATCACCAGGCTAACCCATCCCCCTCCCTCCCCTCTAGGACCCTCAGTTTGTTTCTCAGAGTCCAGAGTCTCTCATGGTTCGTCTCCCCCTCCAATTTCCCCCCCTTCATTTTTCCCTTCCTACTATCTTCTTTTTTTTTTCTTAACAAATAATAATTTGTTTCAGAAGTACAGGTCTGTGATTCAACAGTCTTACACAATTCACAGCGCTCACCATAGCACATACCCTCCCCAATGTCTATCACCCAGCCACCCCATCCCTCCCACCCCCCACCACTCCAGCAATCCTCAGTTTGTTTCCTGAGATTAAGAATTCCTCATATCAGTGAGGTCATATGATACATGTCTTTCTCTGATTGACTTATTTCATTTAGCATAATACCCTCTAGTTCCATCCACATCGTTGCAAATGGCAAGATTTCAGGTTTTTTTGATGGCTGCATAATACTCCATTGTGTATATATATGCCACATCTTCTTTATCCATTCATCTGTTGATCATTTATTATTGCACTGTGTTGAGCTATGAGCATCCTGAAAGCCAAAGCAAAGTGAGTTCACTGTTCAATAAGAATAGTAAAATAACAATAGACCCTATGCTTCTGTAGCACACAGCTCTGTGTCAGGCTCTGTACTAAGCACTGGACATATATTAAAACATTTCAGTGAGAAACAAAGTTCCTTTGACCACTTACTATTGAATTCTAAGTTAAATTTCTCAACAGTTTATTCCACTATACAGAACGTTTCATTCCTATTTTTCAATGAGGCAATTGGTACTCCAAAACAGTTAAGTCATACCCAAGATCCCACCCCCAGGAAGCGGCTCACCTGAGCTTTGAACCTATGCCTTTGGGACTGCAAAGTCTTCCTGCCACACGCTGAGGCCACTCCAGAAGGCTGTGCGTGAATCTGACGGCTCTCTGTTGAGAGAGTCTGACGTGCGATGTCTAAAGGCTTGATGAGGGGCTCTTGCCAGGTGATACGTGTACATATTTGTATGTAAAAGTTTATAGTTGAACGCTTTTTAGATCAAGAGCCTAAACACAACACAAGTGTTCCCAATAGTATTTTGCTAGGATTATCAAACTTTGAATTCACAGAATGACACTTGTTGAGGAATGGTTTTGGGTCAAGTCCACCGTGGCTGGTGACGTGAGCGTCCGTAGGCCAACAACCGTGGAGGCTCTGAGGGGAGGGGGCGGGTCTCACCCAAAGCTTTCCAAGACAGCCTAGGGGGTCTTCCCGGTGGTGCACTCACCGTAATGATTCATAGTTATTTATATATTTTGGTTAACAAGGGTTTGAAAGAACTAGTTGCAGCTTTGCAAGTCTTTGTACACAAATGTGTGCATGTGGGTGCTGAAATACTTTCTCGTTGCCGAAGTGAAACTATCTAATACTGGAAATACCCAACACTGGTTTGGTCAGTTCAGAATATTCTGGTAGAGATCCTGCATATTATCAAGCATATGACAGCTTCCTCGTATGCCGTTATCAACCATTACACAGAACCGATACACTGCTTTTCTATCCGCATCTTAAGGAGGTGATACAATGTGAAGTGATTTACACCTGTTACCTCCCTTGTTCCTGGTTGATGTTGCTCATGCCGGGGAGGCTTAAACGCTTGCCGTCTCCTTAACGCTGCGTTTGCCTCCAGCCTGGGAGAGGCACACGCCCGGCTGGATAAAATGCTGGTGGATAAGATCAGTCTATCGCGTAGCACGAGGATAAAGCTATGCCACATAAGTAGCGTAGACGCATCTCCTATTCCCCCCCTTCTCTTTAAAATAAGAGAAGGAAGATTTTGTTGGATAAGCGCATGATGTGGAAGTGTATGCGGTATATACTGAGGAGTAAGGAGAATGTGGGCGGAAAGAACAATGGGCGATGCACGCCACCTGCTAGCTGTGCTCAAGCAGATCAGTCTCTCCCGGCTCCAGGCTCCTCACCCTTGGAGTAAGAGAAAGAACTGGGTGTTTCTGGCCTGAGAGTCAGCATCCTGTAAGAGGTCTTCCACGTATTTTAAAAGCTGTGCAATGCGAAGAACCAACCCAAGGAAGGCAGACTGTGCTCCTAATGGCGTCTTCTCTCTCTTCTCTCCCCAGACTATGTCCGAGAATCACAATGAGCTGGCACACTAACAGTACAACCTCGCCTTTGTTTCCAAATATCAGCTCGTCCTGGGTGCGCGGCCCCTCGGATGCCGGGCTGCCCCCGGGCACGGCCCCTCACTTCGGCAGCTACAACGTCTCTCGGGCAGCTGGGAATTTCTCCTCTGCCAATGGCACCACCAGCGACCCGCTGGGAGGCCACACCATCTGGCAGGTGGTCTTCATCGCCTTCCTAACGGGTGTCCTGGCCTTGGTGACCATCATCGGCAACATCCTGGTGATCGTGGCCTTCAAGGTCAACAAGCAGCTGAAGACGGTCAACAACTACTTCCTCTTAAGCCTGGCCTGTGCCGACCTGATTATCGGGGTCATTTCCATGAATCTGTTTACCACCTACATCATCATGAATCGGTGGGCTCTAGGAAACCTGGCCTGCGACCTCTGGCTGTCCATTGACTACGTGGCTAGCAATGCCTCCGTCATGAACCTTCTGGTCATCAGCTTCGACAGGTACTTCTCCATCACGCGGCCGCTCACGTACCGAGCCAAACGAACAACCAAACGAGCTGGCGTGATGATAGGCCTGGCGTGGGTCATCTCCTTCGTCCTGTGGGCCCCCGCCATCCTCTTCTGGCAGTACTTTGTCGGGAAGAGGACTGTGCCACCCGGCGAGTGTTTCATCCAGTTCCTCAGCGAGCCCACCATTACGTTCGGCACGGCCATCGCTGCCTTCTACATGCCTGTCACCATCATGACTATTTTATACTGGAGGATCTATAAGGAAACGGAAAAACGTACCAAAGAGCTCGCCGGGCTGCAGGCCTCGGGGACGGACGCAGAGGCCGAGAACTTTGTCCACCCCACGGGCAGCTCTCGGAGCTGCAGCAGCTACGAGCTGCAACAGCAGAGCCTGAAACGCTCGGCCCGGAGGAAGTATGGTCGCTGCCACTTCTGGTTCGCCACCAAGAGCTGGAAGGCCAGTGCCGAGCAGATGGACCCCGACCAGAGCAGCAGCGACAGCTGGAATAACAACGACGCTGCCGCCTCCCTGGAGAACTCCGCCTCTTCCGACGAGGAGGACATCGGCTCCGAGACCAGAGCCATCTACTCCATCGTGCTCAAGCTGCCTGGCCACAGCACCATCCTCAACTCCACCAAATTGCCCTCCTCGGACAACCTGCAGGTGCCCGACGAGGCGCTGGGGGCGGCCGACCTGCAAAGGAGAGCCGGCAAGCTGCAGGCCCAGAAGAGCATGGACGATGGGGCCGGCTTTCCGAAAAGCTTCTCCAAGCTTCCCATCCAGCTAGAGTCAGCCGCGGACACGGCCAAGGCGTCCGAGGCCGACTCCTCGGCGGGCAAGACCACGGCCGCTCTACCTCTGTCCTTCAAGGAAGCCACTCTGGCCAAGAGGTTCGCTCTGAAGACCCGAAGCCAGATCACCAAGCGGAAACGGATGTCGCTCATCAAGGAGAAGAAGGCGGCCCAGACGCTCAGCGCCATCTTGCTGGCCTTCATCATCACCTGGACCCCGTACAATATCATGGTTCTGGTGAACACCTTCTGCGACAGCTGCATACCCAAAACCTATTGGAATCTGGGCTACTGGCTGTGCTACATCAACAGCACCGTGAACCCCGTGTGCTACGCGCTGTGTAACAAAACGTTCAGAACCACTTTCAAGACGCTGCTGCTCTGCCGGTGCGGCCGGCGCAGGCGGCGGAAGCAGCCGTACCCGCACGGGCAGGCGGCTGCTTTCCACAGGCGCGCGCCCGAGCGGGCCCTGTAGGGCGGCCGAGCGCACCGCCACCCGCAAACCTCGGGAGGGCGCCGGCGGAGGGTACGGGCGATGCCCGGCGGTGATGAAAATGGGTTGTTGGGCTTTTTTTTTTAATCACCCAGAGATGAAGGAAGCTGCCTGTTTACTGACCCACTGAATAAACCCATTTTAATATAGTAAGTCAGATACCGATTCAGCAAAAAAAAAAAAAAAAAGCATATTCCTGAATATAAAGAAATTTCTTCCGAAATAGACTTTAGGTGGTTTTTTTCTCAAAGAGGAAAAAAAAAAAAAATGTGTCTCACAGCAATTCCACAGCCAAATTGATCTGCTGGGTTCTCTGAGTTCCCATTAGCGCTGGGATCTCGGCTGAGCGTCACCAGCAGAGCCGGCCGCCGCGTTCCTCCCGAGGAGCCCCCGCGGGTCGACCCAGAGCCCACGTGGAACACGTCAGGCTAGCGCATTCGTGGTTCGGAAATTATTTCATACGCTACAGAGCTGAACCTTCTTGTCCCAATAGAGCTTTCCTGTCTTCTTTGGTGTGTTGTTAAACTCTATTTGTGGACTTGATTCTTGCAAAGTACTGTTTTGTGCAGTTCCAGTTCCATACCAATAAAAATATGTGTGTGTGTGTGTGAGAGAGCGAGCTGCGCGCGCGCACACACACACACACACACACACACACACACAGTGTATATAATATAGTGGGAATCACTGAGCTGGCAAAGTTTTCTTGCAATATAAGCTTTCAGTACTTTGGTAACTGAAGTTCTTTAGGATCCTAACACAACATAAAAGTGAAATAAACCCAGTGTAATGTTTGGGAAACCAGGGTTGTTTTTTTTTTCCCACAAACCACCCTGGGGAATACGCAGGCGCGGGCAGCCGGCCCCCCGGCGGGGGTGCGCAGAGCGGCCGGGCCCGCCTCCAAGGCAGGTGCAGCCCGGCGGCTGGGCCAGACTCCGAGTGTAAGCCGTGCGCTCTGCTGATCTCGACAGAGCTCCAGCAAACCGGCGCCCCTCTGAGCTCCAACCACGAACCGCGTCCGCGGGGTTGAATTTAATCATCCAAATCTGAATGTTGCCCCACAAAATTTCTGCTGTCTCAGCTGCTTGAAACTCAGTGTCACGCTTGAATGTCACACGCAGCAGGATCTATGGCAGAGCACCCCAGGGGAGAACGTGGCGTTGGAGGTCTTGCTACCTGGCCCCTTCCAAATGCAAAAGGGCTTCCACCTGTGTCACCTAGCTGTGGCCAGTGCTTTCCGGGGTTCCTCGTGTGACCCTCACCCAGTCACGGGCGGGGTTTGGGAACTCACGTGTCCTCTGAAGAAAGTATTAACACTTTGAAAAGTATTGCTTCAAGCTGATTTCCTTATGTTTCGAAAAAAAATGATTTTGTATCTCCTTTGAAATTGATCCAAAAGCTCAATGTTGTATTGGGGGTGGGGGGGGAGGGGGGCCGCCATTGCTTGTCCTTTTTGTCACTGCTGTGGTTGTTGGGGTTCCTTCTTTTCCTTTCGCAGGGGCTGTGTGGGGAGCGGGCGGGGAGGGGGGCGGGAGGGCGGGGCGCCGAGAAGAAACCTCACCTCTGTACAGGGCCTCGTGGCTTGGCCCCGGGGCCGGGGTAGAAGCTGCTTCTGTGTTCAGTGTGAGCTGGTGTTTACAGGTGACAACAGTAGACTCAGTAGAGTGTCTGTGTTTCTGAACTATTTAATTTCGTGTTCTGTTTAGATGAAGAAATATTTATGTATACTTCACCAAGTGTCTATTTAATGTTGACAAATATTACTCTTCGGTCTTCGGCCGTGGTGTCCCTCGAAAGGGATTCTTTCAGGTCCCCCCCCCCCCCCGTCCCCCGAGCAAGCCGTGCAGTCTGTGGAGCTTCGCACGAGGCTGAGGAGAAGGCCATGGGCATCCTGCTGGCGGCGGCGAGCCCCCGACTCCTGGGGAATAAAAGGCTGACTGTAACTCTGACGGAAACGGTGAAAACCATTCTTTCGTGGAACCTGATGGACAATGCACGAAGCAACCCTCCACCGTGGTGTTTGAAATCACATGACAAGGGTAAAAAAAAAAAAAAGGCAGATCAGCATAATTAAAAGAATCTTTTTTTTTTTTTTGGCCCACATTCAACCAAAGAACAAGAAAAACCAGAGACTATTTTCTAACGCATAGAGCAAACTACGGAATGTTCTGTGATCCACCTGTGGAACGTCTGGTGAGCAACGGAATCTCTACTGTCCTACTCCGGGTGGCCCAGCACGAATAAACATGTGAATGCTGATTCGAGTGTCCCAGGACTTCCCGAACTCCCCTTCTTTTTGAAACTCCTGTCCTGCTTTCCTCCCAAAGGGCTGTTTCCTGTATTTCCAACAAAACTGGAGAGCATTACCTGTGAGAATGGGAGAAGACCCCCCAGAGCTTGGGCATTAACTGCAAAGGTCAGTAGCAGTTCTGCTTGAATTTGACCCTCTCCCGACCCCCGTCCTTTTATAATGCTGATGGCGGCAGAAAAGAAACTACTCCAAGCCTCTAGCTCTCCTTTCCTGTTTTTAAATGAAAGCTGCTTTTCCATGCTAACTACTGATTGTGTTTGTAGAAAAATATGGCCAACTCTTAGGATGTTTTCAGAGAAGAAAAATAAGAAAAACAGATTCTTGAATATGGGGGTTAGGATACGGGTGATCAAAGAGGTAGGAGTGTTTATAACTGGACAGAGCTACACGCGCATTTCCCAAAGGGCTTGTCATGAGAGAAGGTATTTGGCATTTACATAAGTTCAAAATGTCTCCATCCTCAACCTATGTTATTCCACATGAATGAGGTTTGCAGAGCTTTCGTGATTATTCACTTTAATGAAAAGAGCAAAATAATTAAGCCTAAAATAAGCCGCACATGAAGAACACCCCCCCACACACACACACACATACACACGCATGCACGCACATCCATTCTCCCATCCTCTGTTCTCCAGGCCTTACCAGATGGATAACAGAAGTGACCTGCCTGGTCCCCTATTTCCCTTCGCTCTCTTCTTGGCCCATCGCCCACCTGTTGTCTCTCTGCTGGTTCTCCATATTATCCTGAATCATCCTTGCCTTAAATCCAGCCTTGACTCAAAATACGCCCATTTCTGTTCACTCTTTCACATATAATAGTTCTACACTCTGACAGAGAAAACAAACAGGAAAGCATCATTACGCATTAGAGGCTGCAGTGGGTAAAGATCTAGAAGCATCTCTTCTCTGTCAACCACCCTTGCAGAAGATGGGCAAGTTCATGGCTCTGGAGAGGGATGAGAACCCCTGGACATCACCTGTGAGGAACGGGAGGGCCGAGTCCGATGCAGAGGGTGGCCTCAGGAGGGAAGAGGGGCGCCAGGGCTCACGCTGGTGGAGGAGGCGGATACAGACCACACAAAACTGGGGATCGCTCTGGGAGTCCCATACTTACCAGATAGGGACATATTACTGAGAAATCAGACGGTCCATCACTAGCAGCTTCAGAGGACGAACGAAGGTAGCACAAAGAAGCACTAAACTTAGCATGGCGGGGGGTGTGAAGGGCTGAGTTCTCGGCCCAGATCTGTCACCGGAGACTTGCGTGTCCTGTGCTGTGCATCCCTGCACGTTGCTTACACTCCCTGGGTTGTCTCCAGATGTTTGTCCTAATCGACAACACGAAAGCATCTGAACTTGCCCCCTAATAGCAAACAGATCAAAGCTGAGGCACGGGGGCAGGTGTAAAATGGTGTATCTGATGAACACCTGAAAACTTCAGAGATCCAGCAGTTATTTCCTTACATTTCAAGACAAGAGAGTCTAAGGGACTCACAGTTTGTTGGTGAGCCCGGGGTTGGACTGTTCGAAATGCCCCTGCAGCCCAGGACCCACCTGAGGCCTGACGGCCTTGCACACAGAGCCGCTGTAGCTCCCCTAAAGGGACCGAAACCACAGAGCACGGCACCCAAAACACTAACCCTTTCTTCGAGCCTCCTATCTCCTCCTCTAAAAGAGCACGTTCCCTCCACTGCAGTGTGCACCGGGCTCGGCTCAGCAGTGAGCCATCCAGCCCGCACTTAAGGTTCAAGGACAGTTTCTCAGCTTCCCTCTGCGGACGGAAGCCATGTGCTCTCTCTCCCTGGGCTACCACGACTGTATTGGTAGATGCTCAGCCTCCACCAGGATTAATGCGCCAGATGCAAGAGGCTGGCTCTGGGGACAGTAACCCAGGCCTCTTTAGAACCAGAGATTTCCGTCTTCTTTCTCCAGCTTTAGTGTTACTGCCCGAAAAAGGAGGCTGCTGAAGGACCAACAAAAACCAAAGAACAAAAACCAAACAAAGACAAGTTAATAAAGCGACTCTACTCTGTGGGCGTTTGCACCTGCCCCATGCTGGCTCCAACACGGGCAGGTGTTCCTGACGTTGTTGAGTGGATGTAGTTACATTCACAGCCTCACACACACGAGTAGACAGGGAACTTGGATGTGTAGACGTGGACCCCAAATGCTTGGGTAGGAACCAATGCTTCAGGAGAACATTAGGCCTGTGGTGGTGGTAGCAGAATCACAGAGACTCAGCACGGAGGCCGGACCCTCCTGCTCTGGTCTGGGCTGGGGTCACCCCCACTCTTGAGTTGCACGAGACATCCTACGTAAAAGGCAAATGGAAAAGGAAGTCGTAGGCTCCGTGACAGAGAAGTATTATTAACACTTTCCTCACCCAAATCAGACTCCGGGAACCCTATCTTAACCTAAAAAAAAAAAATTATCCCCAGAATATAAAAGTCTCTTATCGTTCCTTCTCGAAGTCCAAAATACTTAACAATTCTGCGATTTGTACACTGAGCCCCAAACTATTTTTATCCTCAATTCTGTGAGTTCCTAGACGATACAAAGCGGGTCTTAGGCATCTGTCTGCCTCCCGTGGCTGGGCCAGTGTCTGTCAGAGTGGACATTCAATAAATGTTGAATGTTTAATATTAACCCCTTATGATCCACAGAATGCATATTTATCAGGACTATTTGCACCCCGGCCCCGCGCCGCTGCCGTACTCAGGGGTCACCGAGCTGGGAAAGTAACTTAAGGGAAAATGTGATGATTATTAGCTCATGCAGTGTTCTTAAGCAACAAGCAGAAATATTTTAAACAGACTTGAAGTCGTTGACATAATGAAGAATAAAGAAAGGGAAAAAAAAAAAATCAACTCTCTCTTTTATCCCTAGAACTTGGCAACTTTTTACCAGACTGGTGAACTTCTGTGGTCCTCCCTGGCCGTCCTAGTAGGAGAAGTACTGACAGGGCCTGCAGAGGCCGGGAAGATATGTTTTCCGTTTGTGCAAGTGAAGATCTGTCGTTGGGCGTAAAACCTGGTCCACATGCAGTTCTGCTTGGCGTGGGAAGTTAGGAGAGAATCCATTCTGTTCTGCAAGCAACGAAACAAAAGTCCTTTCTTAATCCCTTCCTCATCCAGTACCCGGGCTCTTCAGCCTCCCACCTATGACCCTCCAGAGAAACTTCCTTGGGGCTTGTGCTTGGAGCCATGGAAGGCAACATTGTGAGCAACACCCCTTTTCTTTTTTTTTTAAACACACGGGAACTAAGCTGGTGCAGGTCTGAGGGATAATTAAATGAAAACAGGCCTCCCTAAGTTGGGGAGTGAGCATGTTGATTTCTGGGGGCAGGAAGCTTTGTGGGCAGCATCTGTGATGCGTCCGGTGATCACACCCTTCTCGTTCATGAGGATGTAGTGAGAAACCACTATCCAAACAAAGATGATGGCTCTACATTTGCTTTGTAAGCAAAAGGCATGTATCATAGTTGCATCCAAAATAGTGTCCACATCTTTACCAAAGGCACTGAATTTTACCCGTTTTTATGACCTGGTGGTCCCTCCCCTTCCTCAGGAGGCATTTCAGGTGCCCCCCCTCCCCCATGCCACGCTCATTCTTTCTCCTGAAAATACGTCCATCATCTGTACTATAAAATGATGCCTGCAACTTTGTGGTGATATTATCCCCCAAGTTTAACAGTGAAAATAAGGAAATAAAACTATTAATAAACAAAGGATGTGGTTGGCTTGCTTTGTACTCTGCACGGCAGGAGCTGTTTATTCTGTGAAAGGAAGAACATGCCGAAGGGCTCATTCTTGAAGAGGCTGGTATTTGTACTGACTACTCTTTCTTTTTTATATACACTAGAATTTTCTTCAGCAACCAAGACTGCTGTTGTCACAACCCAAAACGCGCACAATGACGTGTCTAGGGGTGTGCATTAAGCATGCATAAAATGTCTCTACACACACCATCCTTATTCCAAGAGTGTAGGTGAGGAAACCTACTTCTCTCTAGATAAATTCATTAACAAGGAGTTTTATTCCCCTCCTTTCAGAGTGGACATTCAATAAATGTTGAATGTTTAATATTAACCCCTTATGATCCATAGATGCATATTTATCAGGACTATTTGCACCCCGGCCCCGCGCTGCTGCCGTACTCAGGGGTCACCGAGCTGGGAAAGTAACTTAAGGGAAATGTGATGATTATTAGCTCATGCAGTGTTCCTAAGCAACAAGCAGAAATATTTTTCTGCTTTCAAAAGAAATGCTTATCTTCCTTTTTTAATTTTTTTTAAGATTTTATTTATTTGAGAGAGAGAAAATGAGAGACAGAGAGCATGAGAGGGAGGAGGGTCAGAGGGAGAAGCAGGCTCCCCACTGAGCAGGGAGCCCGATGTGGGACTCGATCCTGGGACTCCAGGATCATGACCTGAGCCGAAGGCAGTCACTTAACCATCTGAGCCACCCAGGTGCCCCTTATCTTTTTTTTCCCCCTTTTTTAGAGTTGTTTGTTCATTTCCTTGGACCCATCAGAAATGTTTTCTTACCAAAAATAAAAATCAAGCATTGTATTTCATTACTTTGCCTTTAAAATTATTACAAGTGTAGGTACAAACTGAAGTTACTCTTAGCAAAAGACATGAATTTTTTTTTAATGTCTTGCTTGGTTAATTTATGGCTATTCTGCATAGCACATGCCATAGAAACCAAACACTGCCTCTTCAGTGTAGAAACTTCCTGACTTTCACCTTGCAAGTAAAAGCAAGAAAATGTTTTCTGAATCTCTCTCTCTGTCTCTCTCCTTTGTCATTAATTAAATCCTCATTTTGGGTTTACAATTTGGACACGTGCTCTCTGGACCCTAGGACAACCCCTGTCTGATCTGACATACCATTTTATGATGATTCCCGAGGACATCCATGGAAGTTGCCAGAAAATGAACTACTTTTCTTACACCCTATGATAACAGGCAGTTTTATGTGAAATTAATACTGAGATTTTCTGTTGTACCGAAGTCTTCCATAATGACTGAGAGTATGGAAAATACACCCCGGCGTGGGGCCGGGGTGCAAATAGTCCTGATAAATATGCAAAACAATGACTGAGAGTATGGAAAAGTTAATGAGGCATAAGAATATGTTAAAGTTGGAAAGATCAACTAGGCACGAGTTGATTTTTAACTGAGAGGGAAATGATAAATAGCTTTTGGGAGGACTTGCTACTTCTTAATCTGCATGGTTACAAGGGCAGCAATTTTATAAAACAGAACTCTGCTCTCTTGACCTCAGTTAATCCAAGGATTGGTATCTGGTTGGACTGATCAAAAAATTCCCCATTGAATTTTTAATTTGGGGGATAGAGGCTCTGGGGCCAGTCTCCTCTCATGCAGCCAGGATTGGGAAACCCTAGCTAGCAGCCATATTTTACCATATGAACACATCAGAAACCAATGTGGAGAAAACGTGAGATGAATCAGATTTGATAGACAAGAGAAAGATACCATCTACCCCTGATTTCCCCAAGGTCCAGCTGCATCTCCACACTTCTCCCAAGTGCGGTTGTTCGGATATATTTTGCCTGCCCTGGGTATTCATCAAATAAATTAAACGTTTTAGTTTAAAGGCACTGGGTTAAATATTTATTACTTGTAACTAAACATGTTTGTGAAATCTTAAATTGTTTCAGTGAGAAAATGGGATTGGTCATTCGGGCTTAATTGACCATTCGGTTGATTTAAATATTCCACAGTTAATTAAATTTTCATTTGAATTATTTTTTATTAAAATTACACTTCATAGAGTTAAGTGTTGGAACAGGATGCACACAGCACTTATCTGGAAGAGACACCCACCATCCTGAGCACTGAGAGTTGTAAAGGGAATTCAGGCAGCCCCTCTTTGGAGCAGAAATTCCTCGGTCTAATTGTGGTCTTTCCTGGGCATTTTTGTACACCGCCCTTCACCCTGATTCCCGCTTCAGTTTTTTTGGAGATGCCATGTGTATCTTTCAGTGGAACTCGCTTTTCTCCACGAGAATTAACCAACAGCATTCACATTATTGAAGGGCAAAAGTAATTAGTAAGAAGCAGTAATTGTCAAAGATGGGTTCTCATTTGAGTTCTAGGAGGACGCTGATGAGAATCATGTTGGAAACGAGAGTCTCAGATTATGGGAACTCATTCTCCTCAGCACTGGGCTTTATAAACAGAGTATTCCACCCTTGGTTCATAAGAGAATTGCCAACTTAATCTTGCAAAGAGCAGAAGGAGAGCTGACTTCAGATCACGCAGCTACAGAGACATGCCCCTTAGATTTGCATTCATCACTCCGTCCTCATTGCCACGACTTTGCCTATTCTGACACCAATCGCTTGCCCGTTTGCTACTGGAAAATATTTGAGCAATCAGATATCTCTGTTGGGGAAAAATAATCCCTGCTTCCACAGGATAGATATTTTATAGGATCCAAAGGTTGCCCTGAATATGCTGAATAGGTAAAGATGAGTACAGGACCCCATCACCACGCACGTGCTCTGAGCAACCGGGCACCCCAAAAGTAGGATGGGCTGACCAACACTGAAGCTACAATTAATTCATAAAGATGACAAATATGGAATTTGTCCTTCTGCTGCAGACAGCCACTTACAAGCTAGGAAAAGAGATAGAAAGCAGTGGTGATTGTATATTCATACACTCACCGTAGGAATGATTCTTTGACATTTAGTTTGATAAGGCCAATGAAATTTTAATAATAATCTATTTCAGTAAATTGTTGGCACATGGACACAAACAGATCTCTAAGTGACACAACCCCCCAACCCTGGCTTCTAGAACACAAAGAGACTTTAGAAATCTGACCATGTTAGCGATTCCACCAGCAGGGACAGCTATATTTAGAAATAGTGGACTACACTGTCATGCTATCTAAGTTAGCTCGAAATGGAAAGAGTCAGTAGAGGCCCCAGCTAAATCTAGAGGAAGGTCATAACTAGCAGAGATCACTAAGGAGAACCAACACCACCCATCGGCTGCAGGGAGTACCTTTAACTGTGGCATCACAGAGAAGGGCCTCTTCTGAAACTAACTTCAGAACAATAGAAAAAGGCCAGTCCTTCGCCACTGAGCCAGAAGTTAAGTACTTTCCCAGTAGCCTTGTATGAAATCATCCCCACGCGGCCATGGAACCAATGACACAGCTCTAGGTGTTCACAGCAGTATCGGGAGCGCGTGTGGGGCGGTGACCAGATTCGTGAGGGCCCCCGCATCCCTCCCCCTCCCCCACCACTCCACAGGCCCACCACCTTCAAGATCAGACTCACCAGAGACTTCCGGAAAAGCCACATAGCCTACCTGCCAAAACTGCCTTCCCTTTTTGGTTGTATCAGAAACAAAACTTACACACCTGAGCTGTCCTTATCAAGGTGGGAAGACTCCGTTAATATACCATCCTTTCTCGCTGCTTTGCTATCCCCACCCCCCGCCAAACCCCAGTTCCCTTCCTCATGCCTTATGTGTCCCTCTACCCAGAAGTTAAATCTCCCCTTGCTGACATCAAATAAATAAACTTCATATATGCTTTACTAATTTGACTTAAGACCTTCCCGCCTCTGAAGTTACAGAAATGATTTTGTGTACTATCAAGCAAGTGATAGCGCATTGTATTAGGTACGTGTTGGCAGACAGAAGTGACTTTGACTTAGAAGATAGAACCAATGTGTAAAAACAGAGATACAGAGATAAATAAAACAAAAATAAACACTCACTGTTTATCAAGAGATAACGGGTTCCTCTGTTTTCCTTCAGGATTCCAAAATAAGATTAGGATCTTAATGCACTATGAAGTTTGAGCACTCCTGGGTGGAATACCATAAATCCTTTAGTTGGAAGAGACCCTTTAAATATTCTCCAGTCAGGGGTGCCTGGGTGGCTCAGGCGTTAGGCGTCTGCCTTTGGCTCAGGTCATGGTCCCAGGGTCCTGGGATCGAGCCCCGCATCAGGCTCCCTGCTCAGCGGGGAGTCTGCTTCTCCCTCTCCCACTCCCCCTGCTTGTGTTCCCTCTCTCACTGTCTCTCTCTCTCTCTCTTTCAAATAAATAAATAAATCTTTAAATATTCTCCAGTCAAATTTATACTCAATGCAAGGGTCCTTCCTTCTATAGCATACTTGATGGCTCACCTCCCGCCCCAGATTCTGTGCAAATAATTCCAATGACAAGAAACTCATTAAGCAAAGCAGACCACTTTGTATTTAGACAGTTTTAATTGTTTGGTTACACTTTATCCACTGGCTGTAGCCTTCCCCTCTAGGGCATTGATCTTCCACCTGGGGTACATGGATATCGGTGCGGATACATGAGGACTTTCCAGACAGCACTAGAATGTGGTCAGTTCAAGGAAGTCATTTGCCAGACCCTCAGCTGTCACAGGTGCTCCTCAAAGCTGACCTGCCTGAAAGATCATCTCCTCCTTTACACCTGCCTTTCTCCTCCTTTACCTGACATGCTCCTCACCCGGCCTGAATCTTACTTGTGTGCACAAATAATCTGGACAACAAACAAAAGGACAGTTTTAAAACACACAGTTCCTCAGAGAATAGCCTGTGGCAGAAAGGCAAATAGAGCTTCAAAGAAATATTGAAGAGAGCACTGTCTTATTTTATCCAGAGAACAAACTTATGCTAAAGCTCCATGCTTCTATCTATCTATCCACATGGGCATCCATTCATCTGTCTATCTGTCCATTCATCCATCCATCCATCCATCAATCTATTCATGAATTAGAATTCAAAGGTAAGGTAGTTGTCATAAGAACAAGTATGACCACATTTATCTAAATTGGAAAATTACGTAAGGTTTTTTCTAACAAAGGAAATGAATCTGGTTGATTAGCAATGAGGGCTGCCTTTGCCAATTGGATTATAAGGTATACATTTTCCATAAGGGGAGTGAAAAAATCTACACTACAAAATTGGGGTTTCTTTTTTTAAGATTTTATTTATTGAGAGAGTGCGTGTAAGCAGGGGGAGAGGGAGAAGGAGAGAGAGAATCTCAAGCAGACTCCCCACTAAGTGGAGAGCCTGAGGCGGGGCTCAATCTCATGACACTGAGATCATGACCTGAACCAAAATCAAGAGTCAGCCGCTCAACCGACTGAGCCACCCAGGTGCCCTCAAAGTTTTGATTAAAAATATATTTAATGGGGACGCCTGGGTGGCTCAGTCGGTTAAGCGTCTGCCTTCTGCTCGGGTCATAATCCCAGGGTCCTGGGTCGAGTCCCACATCGGGGCTCCCTGCTCAGGGGGGAGTCTGCTTCTCCCTCAGCCTGCGGCTCCCCCCCTGCTTGTGCTCTCTCTCTGTCTCTCTCTCCCTCTCTCTCTGACAAATAAATAAAATCTTTAAAAAAGATATATATATATATATATATATTTAATGAACAGAGATCATATGGCATATGCAGGAAATTACATCCTTTGAACTTATATTGAAACTATTTACAGACAAAAATATGCAAGAGACTATAGCTTTTAAAATGTTATGTAAATGAGGGGGGAGCAGTGAAACAGAAGACAAAGAAGCCCCCTCATCCATATGGCATATCCCTGAATGTATAAAGACAACTCTCATTTCTCTCACACCACTTACTCTCCACTTGAAACCTCCCTGACAGCCTGAGCCATCCCTCATAATTCACGGTCAAGGGCATCACTGAGGTGGGAAGGGACGAGCGATCCCAGCAAGTCCCAGCTCTCCCTTTCCCCGGGGGGCCCAGCTTACACCCCCACGCAGCCCTCACGATAACAGGCTCAGCAGGAAGCTGGTCCAACCTCACTGTCCACAGAAAAGCAGCCAACCAAAGACAAGACCTGCTGCATCAGTTTACACTGACCACAGTTCGCTTCCCTGACTCCAGCAAATCTCGTGAGTCAGAGGTACCAGGTCTGCCTCAAGTCACAATGGACAAGCAGAAGAGAGCCAAAAAGTAGGAGCCCGTGAAGAAGGGAGGCTGAAGGGAGGTGTGTGCCCACAGACGCGGAGATGCCTGGACCAAGAAGCAAGACCACTGATGGTATGGTTAAGAGTCAGTGGCATTTTAGATACAGTAACATCACACATGGGGAGGGCTATGCTTCTGCAAGGGTAAAGACTGCTGTGTTCTTAGCTTCTTTCAATCCCTTACTTTCTCTGTCACCCCCACAGCACTCCCCACCCCACTCCTGCCCAAATCTTGCTCATGAACCTATAGGTTTCTGTCTTATTTTATCCAGAGAACAAACTTATGCTAAAGCTCCATGCTTCTGTCTATCCACATGTGCATCCATTCATCTGTCCATCCGTCCATCCATCCATCCATCCACCCATCCATCCATGTTCTCAAGGCAAAGTCTGAGGCAAAGCGACAAAGAGTCAAAAATTGAACTTCTGAGCTTCCATGGAGATGATTAACCAACCTGTATGAGAAAAAGATGTCTTCAAAGCCATAGCTATCCAAAGTAACAGAGAGAGAAAGAGAAAAATGTTCTGGGAAATTCTAAAACCTTCCCTGGGCTTCTGCCCACGGACATCTGCCTCTGAGCCCCCACACCTCTTGCTCAGAAGTTTCTATGAGGCCATGGTTCACTGGCTCCCACCTTCAGCTGAGCCGGGCCCTCAACCAGCATCATGGCTGAGCCTTCGCGGGGCCCACGGGAGCCCCATTTTCCTGCCGTCTCTATCTAGTATTGTCTTCTCCAGCTCGTAGCTGACCCTTGTTGTTGTTTGCTTGTTCATTTCTGGTTCAAAACTCTGGCTCATTTTCAGCTCAGCCGCAAGTCTCTGTTTCTTGTCTGATAAAGGCTTCTCGCTGCTTTGCAGAGCAGAGGTCAGTGCAGAGAGGAAAGCCCCCAGAACAATCTTCTCTCCTGGCTCAGGGACCCACAGCCCCAGGCCCTTCAGGTTCACACGGATGACAGTGTTCACGTATTTCTCCAGGAAGTGCAGAGCTTTCTGAAAGCTTCATGATTGCATTTCTTACGCTGTGTCATATTTTACATGGTGGAACAGGATGCATGGTTAAGTCTGCTCAGAATAAAGGGAAAGGTCTCCAGAACTCTCACTGTCCCAAATGCTTCTGTCCATAGTTGAAGCCATACTGTAGGGGTTGGTTATACATGCTCCGTCTTTGTATTTCGCAGCGGGGGCTTTAAGGAATAGCACAGTGGGAATGTCCCCGAGTCCAAAGTGCCCATGTTGAGCAACAGGAGAAAGGGCAAACTGGCTTTAGGATGATCTGTTTTGGGTGGCAGTTGAAGTTGGGGACTGAGTTGCCCAGAATTCTCTAGTGACCACCAACAGGAGAGAAAGAGCCTAGAGGAGTTTCCTGAGGTTCAAGTGCAGCTCGCTTCAGCCACATGCCTTCAGCTTACTGCCATTTCCACCAGATCGTGCCTCTCCCAGCTACCCATGTGGCTGCTTCATGGAAAAGCAAGTACCCCGGCCCTTACATAACCTACTTGGAGCAGCCTTCCCACACCACCTCTCCAAAACAGCGCCTTCCCACCCCATGCTCAACTTATTTACCCCCACTCTACGCTTCTTTGCAGCACTTAGTACTTTAAAGATTCATCTATTTATTTGGGGCGGGGGACAGGGGGAGGAACCAAGGGAGAGGGAGAGAGAGAATCTCCAGCAGACTCCCCGCTCAGCAGGGAGCCTGACACGGGGCTTGATCCCACAACCCTGAGATCACAACCTGAGCCAAAATCAAGAGTCAGATGCTCAACCAACTGAGCCACCCAGGTGCTCCCACTTTACACATTTTTAAATGCATTTATTGCCTATCTCCCCTCACTGGGATGTAAGCTCCACGAAAGCTGGGTTTTTGTTTGTTTTTCCTGCCTCCCCACCATCCCATGTGTATATAGAGCCCAGAGTGTGGCAGGCACTTAAAATGTATTTGTTAGGTGAATGAATAGACTAAAATCTAACAGCCTGCCTTCCTACTTCCACATTTCAATTGATTGGAATTATTCTTTCAGTATACGTAGTTTCCTATCTAATGTGTAATCAGTAATTCCTCAAGCAGAAATTTATTAGATCTCCAGCCTTTTGTGCTAGCCAGTGAAATGAACAATGCTCCCCGCTCCCCAGTCGAGGCCTTTCTGTACAGGATGTGCTATGATTTCTGCTATTTTTGTTATTTCTAAGGCTCTAGAAATAACAAAGAGCTCACTGCAATAAAAGCTTAGGAAATAATTAATATCACATATTGGATGGTGATATGAATTTTCACATGGTCTAGATACATTTTCAGGTCTTTAATATAATGTTTTACATTTCTTTCCAGATTTTACACTGAAATGGACTCATATTTGGAAAATTTCTCCATGACTATGTAAAATGTTCATATAGTATACTTATATATTGATGATTTTTCATATATAGATAGATATAGATTTATGTATAGATATGTATATATAAGTATATATATTTTAAAATATTTAATATTAATATTATATAATATACACAATATTTAATGTTAATTAAAATATGAATATATATTAAATATGTGCACATATATATAGTTGAATTTCTCTATTTTGATACTATTGTCTTTTTCCTTTCATCCTTCAAACTTCAAACTATTCAGTAAGCCACCAAATGGTTATGTCTTTCTCCTGTCTTACAGTTATCCTAGCTTCAAACTGGTTCAACATCAAAACCAATAGTGATTTCTGTAACAGCCTTCATGTCCCACATTTTTTTCTTATGCTTGCAGGTTATTACTACAAAAAATAATAATAACTCTGTCCCTTCCACCGAGAGTCCCCAAACCTCCAGCAGCAGAATCCAGAAGCACGTCCCAATTAAATCTCCCAGGTTGATCATCTGGGGTGTCCCATGCTCCCCACCCTGGCTGAGACTTTTTCTTATATTTCATGGCCACTGACTCGCCCTTCCCCAAATCCTTTGTACTACAGAGAATGCATGGGCATCAGCTATTCCTCTCTTCTTTCTGAAGAACTAAAGTCCAGGTACTTAAATGTACTTGGCCATTACAAGAGAAAGAGAAAGCTTTAGACACCTGGAAAGCGATATGGAATGAGAAGGGTATGTATGTGCAGATGAACCCATCACACCGACTCGGTCCAGGTATGAGGCAGCTCCTGCCTTACATTTGAAATGAGTCCTTATGTTTTGTTTGTTTGTTTTCAGGCTTATTTTTGGTTTCTTTTGTTTCGCTTCATCTGGTGTTTCTGTATGGTCATTTCCAGACAAGGGAAAAGAAATGCAAAATACAGAAACTCATATTCAAACATCTTTTCATTGCCCTTTTTGGGGGGGTTCTTTGGTCTTTTTCCCCTAGTTCATTCTTGTTCCAAGTATGTACTGACCTAGAAGAAACATCTACTAAATTACTTCACAACAAGACACGAGTGGTGCATTGGTTACTATTTCTGGTGTCCCAAATCACCACAAACATAGTGGCTTACGACAACACAAATTTATTCTTATTGCTCTGTAGGTCGGAGACCAAAATGAACCTCCCTGGATTAAAGTCAAGGTGTTAGCAGGGCTGCATGCCTTCCAGAGGGGCTGAGGGAGAGTCCACGGCTTTGCCTTCCTCCAGTGCTAGATGCTGCCCGCATTCCCCGGCTGGTGGCGCCTTCCCCCTTCAAAGCCCACATTCTCTTCACCTCTGTTTCCACTCCTATACCTGTTTCTCCAAGTCTGATTCTCTGCCTCTCTCTTCCACTGATACGGACTCTTGTGATTAAATTGGGCCACCCAGATAATCCACATTAATCTCCCCATTTTAAGATCCTTAATTGAATCACATCCCCATTTTAAGATCCTTAATTGAATCACATCTTTAAAATCCCTTCTGCCATGTAAAGTAAAATATTCATAGGTTCCAGGAATGAGGACATGGACATCTTTGGGGGCCATTCTTCTGCTAAACCAAAGTGGTAATGTGGCATGCACCCTCCCAACCTCCCCAGGAAGGACAGAAGTTTGTACTTCAAAAGAAAAGCCTACAACATGGATTTCTAAAAACTGGAACCCAAGGTGTGCCATCATCTGGGCGTGAAAGAGGAACTTAGGAGAGGGTGGGATCCTCCCAGGGTGTTAAAAATGATTCAGAAATGTCTATCTCAATGGTATTGTGTACAGACAGAGGATTACAAGTTCTAGGTTCTATGGCTGTTCTGTAATGATTTATAACATGAAAGGTACGTAAATTCTGTTCACTGAAAGAACATACATTAGGATTGAAGAGAGCCAGTGTACTCTGAGAGGCCATATTGAGGTTCCTGAATCCTTATGAGTTCGTTTTTACCACTATCTGCCAGTTTTTCATAAAAGAATGCTCAAAACTCCGTAGACATGTTTTACTTAATGACATAGGGTGGCCGCCATTGTGTTGGACTTCTGCGATGGGCAAGGCGCTCTGCTAACACATTTGCATCCTATTTATTCTGCCTACAGTCCTAGGAGACCTTTAGTCCACAAAAAGGAAACCGAGTCTCAGAAAAGTCATTTGCCTGAGGTCATACATTTATGAACTGGCTGAGTTAGAATTCAGATATTGGTCTGTCCGATTCTACAGGCTTTTTAGCATCTCTTCCATGGGGATGCCACGGATTCCGTGTGTGGTCCTTTCACATTCCCTAAGCCCGTTTTGTCATCATTCTTCTCACTTCCTCTACTTTTCCCGTAGGTCATAGCCATGACCAGTGTAATCCACTTCTGAGATTGGTGGCGGGGTCTGTGAGTGAAATCTGGTGAGCACAAAGACTCAGGGCACATGGACACGAGGTGTGAGCATGGCTGAGTCACCGAACTGAAGCTGATTCTGCCCCAGGATGATTTCTAGGAGCCCAGGCTCCCACAGGCTTTGGACTTCACGTCTGCCAGTGAGTCCCCAGTATGTCCCATGACTTTTGCCTGGTATCTTTGTCCAGCCTCTGATCCTGGGTGGGCCAACTTCTCCCTGGGCCCCTGACCTTTTGCACTGTGCCTGAATAATCCCCATTGTTGGCTCCTGGCCCCACATGACAGCTAACATGCAGGCGTCCCCAGCTGGCTGCCCCCTATATCATCACACGCCCGTGGCTTCTGTTTATCTTTCAAGGCCCCAGCCACTTGTAGGCCCCGGCTGCCCAGAGTGCTGGCTTTGAGCCAACAATGTATTTTAAACAGGAAGAATGATAAACGTAAAGTTCGGAACAATGTATTTTTTCTTTAGTGTAGAACAAGTCTATGATTTAAAAATGTAGGCAAACCTTTAATTTAAACCACTTCTCTCTCCGACATGAAAATAGGGATAATACAATTACAGGTAGGTTGCCTTGTTTTGTTATATTGCCCAGGCTGGTTGGGGTAAGGGGTAGGGAGAGAGCTCCCAGAGATGACAAAAGAATTCACCTATTGCACGCGTTCTATGATTCACACGCTTTTCCTGGTTTCGCACGCATCTGAAATTGACTGCATCATAAAAACACAGTTGTCCGGTTGGAATTGTGACATGGTATGGCTTCCTGTAAATATGAGACTTTGGTGGTTAAACTTGGGACCTGTCTGGACAATGACCACCCCTTGTCATCTGAGTCAACAAAACCATGGGAGGACCGTTAAGGAAAGGAGTCCGTGTTCTGATTGTCTGAAATCATTTTGACACCTGACAGACAGAGAAGGGACCACGAGTCAAACTTGCGGAAGGAACATAAAGCAGGAAGAAAATCCCAGCAATCAGATGGGGGCATGCTTTGAGAAGCTGTGGCATCACCAAGGTTCCGGAGAGCCAACAGTGTAAGGGAAAAAAAAAGCGGACATTGGGGACTTTGATTCAGAAAAGTGGAACACTGAACATCAAGAAGCTTTGGGAACACATGAAACAATTATTTTGCTTAGAGTCCCTTCTTTACGGATGCATGAGAAAGAGACATGATTTAAATCCGTACCTAAACTCTGCAAGAAGCTCTGTCACTAAATGTACACTGACAATATTAATGGCGAAAAAGCTCGGGGCTCTGTAAACCTCAAACTGTTCTAAAATAAAAAGTTTCTTCAAAAAAAAAAGCATTGGTTAACAGTAAAATGAAGGAAGTTTTCTGGTATATAAAACAATGGGCTCACATATGATTTCACTCTTATGTGGAATTTAAGAAACAAAACAGATGAACATATGGGGGGTAGAAAGAGAGAGGGAAACAAATCTTAAGAGACTCTTAAGGATAGAGAACAAACTGAGGGTTGATGGAAGGACGTGGGGGGGCTAGATGGGTGATGGGGATTAAGGAGGGCACTGGTGATGAGCACTGGGTTTTGAATGTAAGTGATGAATCACTGAATTCTACTCCAGAAACCAAAATTCAAATACAAAATTTGAAAAGAAAAACAAACAAACAAACAAAAAAATAAAAATATTCCCTACATGGAAAAAATTTTTAAAAATAAAAAAAAGCAATGTGCTCACAATTGGTTACTTAGATTCAGTCAAATACAGAATTTTATATATCATTTTGTGTCATTTTGCCACTAGAGTTGACAGATAATAATTTCCTAAAACAAGAGATAGTGATTTTTAAAGTTTAATTTATGCTAATGTTTCCGGAAAGGGAAAAAATCTGACTCCTTGCCTACTTTTGCACCAAATAGAAAACCAAACTATCTTAACAGACAAAAAGCTATTTGAAGTTAATGAAGTGTGATGTGGTTCATTAGTGGGTGAGTTTTTGTGTTTCATATGTCTCCACACTAACAAGTCCCATGTTTGTGTTGACCGTAAATAAGGCAAATCTGATGGGAGTTGAATTTTGAGAATTTACCCACATTCATGAAAGGAGACGTACCTTGATATGTATGAGTCATTTGCTTTTTAATGTAATTCAGGTGTAAATGAAGAGTATTTTTGATAATTACCAATTTCCTAAATATAAAATTTGTTCCACCTAAATTTCAATTAATGATGTTATGTGATCATTTCCTAAAATTACACTCATTTCCATCTGGATGGGATTCTGTTTGTGATTTATAATGTTTCTAATTATGTAATATTAATATAATGCTGCATCAAATCCAACAGAAAGAATGTGACTTTTGCCAAGATACAGTTAGAAAAAATTTTGCACGTTCAAAGTTTTTCTTCAAATATCCCTCTTGCAGTTGTAACCAGAAAATCTGTTGTTAAATGCCATATGTTTCACTTTGCTCAATGTTTGGCTTATGTAACTGATGTTTATTAGGCATGCTTGCTGATCAGAATAGAGTCTGAGAAGCTGACAAGTGGTAAGAGTGTGCTTATATTTATCTTTGGGTCTAAAATATAATGATTTTTATTTTTAAAAACCTCTTTTCAAGTTCATCCAGTTAGCAAATATTTATTGGGTATTCACCATAAGCCATGCACTCTTACGTTAAGATCAATTAACAAAGGCAACAAAATAAGTCAGTATTTATATTGGGTGAAATGTATAAAACCTTCCACGGAACTGCTAATTCAGAAATCATTAAGACAAGCAGTGACATCTGATCAAAGAAAGAGGTCTGTTGCCCATACCAGTGTGATCTGAGAATCAAAGTCCCACCTAATTCAAAATATTTATCCAATATTTTCCTTGCTTGCCTACAATGTCCACCTTTACCCGCATTCATTGTTTAAAGGCCAGGTGTTTGAAGTAGCAGTCCATGGAAAACTATGTCCCACAAAATCTAAAGAATTCATCACAAGAGCTGTACTACAAGAAATACTAAAGGGAATTCTTCCAGCTGGAGAAAACGTTTTCTACTTGAAGCAGGAATAAGCAGGAGCTAAGAGTGTGTGTGTGTGTGTGTGTGTAAAATACATACATATGAAGAGGAGCAAATATATATGTATATGTAAAAGAAGAAAATGTTTACCATTGATTTTAAAAAGGGGAAGAATGAAAGGGGGGAAATCAGAGGGGGAGATGAACCAGGAGAGACGATGGACTCTGAGAAACAAACTGAGGGTTCTAGAGGGGAGGGGGGTGGGAGGATGGGTTAGCCTGGTGATGGGTATTAAAGAGGGCATGTATTGAATGGAGCACTGGGTGTTATACGCAAACAATGAATCATGGAACACTACATCAAAAACTAATGATGTAATGTATGGTGATTAACATAACATAATAATAAAAAAAATAAATCTTTTAAAACATAAAAATATATATATATATAAGGATTAAAAAAAAAAGTAACAATCATAATATGTAACACCTAGAAGTAAAACATAGCACAGCAATACTAACAATGGCAGAGGATGATAAATGAATGTAAAGAGTCTTCCAATGTTTTATTGTTTACAAGTAGTAAAAATAATATAAGCCAGGCAACTCTAGGTAAACATTGACTCTCTAGAGTAACTACAGACTGAATTAAAGCAATTATGTATATCTACGTATACGTATATAGAAATAGATATAAATATATATACATAAACTAAAAAGCTAGTAGAAAAGTGGAACTATAAAAAATAATTAATCCAAAAGAAAATAAGTACCAAATCTCAAGGGTAGCCACCAAAAAAATAATAGCAATTAAAATTATTAACAGGGAGATATGACATGGATATCATTAAAAAGCTAACAGAGGAGAAAATGGAATCGCTAAAATAATTCAAATGAGAGCTAGGAAGGAGAAATCACGGAACAAAGAGCAGAATATGGAAACAGAGTAGCAAAATGGTGAACATAAATCCAACTATACCAACATTAAATTAAGTGGACTAATCAAAAGGAAATTAAGCGTAAATATTGTCAGACTGAAAGACAAAACCAGACTCAAGTCTATGCTGTTGACACGTAGCACACACGGACTAACATAGAAAAGGAGAGAATGATAATAACAGCCACGCAAACAACACAGTGAAAAACCTGTGTTGCTCTATTACTATAAAAAAAAAAAAAAGCAGACTTCAGGTGAGGAATTACTAGCAGAGATAAAGACGAGCATTTCGTAATTAGAGAGGCCAGTTCATCAGGACAATATAAACATCCTAAATGTGTTTGCATGTAATAATCTAGCTTCAAGATAAAGGAAGAAACGGACACATCCAGAAACCGAAGTGGGGACCTCACACACTGCTGGAATAAGCAGGCACAACCCCAGGCAGGACCCGGGGGCAAGAACGATATGGAACACCAGGGGCAGGAGAGACATCCTTTTCCACTGCGAATGGAAACTTCACCAAAATAGGTGGCATGCGAAACAGTGGATCAAGTCCTAACAAATTTCAGAAGACTGGTGTCCCACTGAGCATGTGCTCTGAAAAACAGGGGAATGACCCTGGAAATCAACAGCAGAAAGAGCACCAGAAAATGCCCTACTGTTCAGAAACAAAGCGATGTGCTTCCACGTGACCCGCCCGCCAGAGAAGATGTTGCAGTAAAACGTATATAATGTTTCGGACTGGATGGTAATAAAAATACGATATACTAATACTTGGGGATGTTGCTTTGAGAGAAAACTATCGCTTCAAATGCTTATATTAGAAAGGAAGAATTATTGAAAATTAGTTAATTTTGGAAAATCAGTTAACCAAGCAAGAAGCCAGAGGAAGAATAGCAAACTCAACAAGAGAAGGTAGAAGCAACTAAATTATAAATGTAAGAGCAGAAATTAATCAATGGAAGACAAACGTGGGCTAGGGAAAATCAACAAACAAAAGTTGGTACTTTGAATGTATCATATGACCTCACTGATATGAGGAATTCTTAATCTCAGGAAACAAACTGAGGGTTGCTGGAGTGGGGGGTGGGGTGGGAGGGATGAGGTGGCTGGGTGATAGACATTGGGGAGCGTATGTGCTATGGTGAGCACTGTGAATTGTGCAAGACTGTTGAATCACAGATCTGTACCTCTGAAACAAATAATGCAATATATGTTAAGAACAAAAAAAAAAGAAGAAGATAGCAGGAGGGGAAAAATGAAGGGGGGGAAATTGGAGGGGGAGACGAACCATGAGAGAGGATGGACTCTGAAAAACAAACTGAGGGTTCTAGAGGGGAGGGAGGTGGGGGGAGGGGTTAGCCTGGTGATGGGTATTAAAGAGGGCACGTTCTGCATGGAGCACTGGGTGTTATGCACAAACAATGAATCATGGAACACTACATCAAAAACTAATGATGTAATGTATGGTGATTAACATAACAATAAATTTTTTTTTTTAATTGGTACTTTGAAAAACCAATTAAAAAATGACTTTAAAAAAAAAAAGGCTAGTACACAGAAAAGGTAGGCATTGGCAGGGGTCAAAATGGTGATGAAGGAAGTGCTGGAACAAGAACCAGGTCCAGAGGGTCAGCAGACACAGACGAAGCACACGGGAAAGCTTCTCAACAATGTCTTGTCCAGCATTCGAGTGGTTCTCCAGGCCTTTCCCTCAGAGCCACAAGGTGGCGCCAAACCTCCAACCTTTCCTTCAACTTCTACTCCCGCTGGGACCAGTGTTCTAGCCTATATGCTCCCGGAGCCAAACACTTGTGCATCCACTTTTGCCATCAAAATGCAGAGCTTCCTTCCTTAAGTGCCTTACTTTTGAATTAAAATTCAGGTCTAATTGGTGGAGTCTGCACCCTAGCTGCAATTCTTGTTATCTTCAGATTTTTTTTAACCCTATTAAATAGTAGTTATACACCTTACCAGTTAATAATTCATATTAAGGTATCCCCGTTCAAATCACGGGTTAGGTTTCCGTTTCCTGCATAGATCCCCACCTGCGCACTTCTTTCTAATCAGGACTAGCAGCACGTGTCTGATTTTGAACTGCACAGTCTGGTGTTTGACTTTTCTGTCTAGTGTAGACTATAACAACTAGACATGCTATTTTTTAAAGATTGTGTACGATTATTATAGGTTATAATGTGACCCACATGCATAGAAGTTATGCAACTGAATGCAAAATATAATTTATGTAATTTGGGCTACACACTTTTATCAAATGATTCCACGTGTTCCTTACCTATGATTCTACAGTTTACAAATTGACACAATTCCTCTTTATTGCATTCCATTCTCTTCTTCCTAACAAGCATATTGGTCAAAATTTGAGGATTTCAAGTCACATTGCCTCAGTGAAATTCTTTCTCTGCAGCAGTTTGCACTTTGCCAAAATAATCACACATTCCAGGACGAACTCAGGCACAAAAGACAGTACATTCCATGATTCCATTTATCTGAAGTCCAAAACCAGGCAGAACCCACCAGGAAGTGCAGAGGGATCAGGGTTGTTAATAGCTGGTGTTACATGTCAACTTAACTAGGCTACAATCCTCGTCTACCAAACACTAGACTAAGTGTTGCTGTTATGTGACTAGCATCCACAGTCAGCTGACTTTAAGGAAATGAGTAGATCTCCCATGATCTGGCTGGACCTTAAAATAGAACTGAGGTATTCCTGGGGTATTCCACCTGTGGCCTAGAGCATCAGCTCCTGCTGGAGAGGTCAGGCTGCCCTCCTGACAGGGTGCCCTTGGCATTTCAGACTTGCCCAACCAGTGCCCACATTTCCTTGCTACATATAGAGACAGACAGAGATGCAGACAGACAGACATGGGTCTATCTAGCTGTACAGATCGAGATCTATCTACGTCTCTACCCATCTATCCATCTATCCATCCATCCATCCGTCCATCTGTCCAACTGTCCATCTGTCTATCTATCTTTCTATCTATCTATCTATCTATCTATCTATCTATCTATCTATCTATCTAT
>NW_022589746.1:9922765-9945318 GCF_004348235.1 Phoca vitulina
TATCTATCTATCTATCTATCTATCTATCTATCTATCTATCTATCTATGTTATGGACCGAATGTTTGTGTCCTCTCAAAATCCCTATGTTGAAACCCTACCCCCAATGTAATGGATCAGGAGGGGAGCCTTTGGGAGGTAATCAGGGTTAGATGAGGTCATAGGTCTCCACCCTCAAGAATGAGTCACCAGAGAGCTTGCTTCCTCTCACTAGGAAGAGTTGAGTGCCCAGTGACAAGCAGCATCTGTGAATTAGAAAGTTGCTGTCACCACACACCAAATATTCCAGTTCCTTGACCTTGGACTCCCCAGCCTTCAGAACTGTGAAAAATAAGTGTTAGGTTTGTAAACCACCCAGTCTGTGGTATTTTTTTATAGCAGCCCAAGCTAATGCTTTATACATAAACATAAAGGTAAATATAGATATAAATAAATATATATATATATATGTAATTTCTAGAGCAACAGAAGTGTACTAGATCTTCATTTGGGCAGCGGTTGCAGATTACAAAAACTTTCAGAATTTAGTTTTACCATCTGTATGGGAAAAAATAAAGAAAGAAACCCTCCACCACTTACCATGCTGCCAATATTAATTTTATATGGACCATATACCCAATTATGAAATCTAAAATTATAAAGTTTTTAGAAGGAAAATTCAGAGAATATCTTCATATATATATATATATATATATATATATATATATATCCCTCCCTCTCCAAAAATTGAATAGACCTGTATATGAGAAAAAAACAGCCTTTTTTTTCTGTTTAAGGCCTTGCCTGTCAAAGGCCTTGAATCCAAAAGGTAGATTATATATATATATATATATACTCCTACACTTCAATAGTAAAGAAAACAACCTGATATTTGTACAAAGCTTCACAAAGGAAAATATACAAATAGTTAATAAATAGGGACACAGTCTCAGCATGATTCATTATCAGGGAACACAAATTAAAACCACAGTGAAGAAGGCCCAACACACAACACTCTAAAGGGCTAAAAATTTAAAAAGACTAAAGACACCAAATGTCAGAGAGGATGTGAAGCATCCGAACTTTCCCACCTTGCTTGGTGGAGTGTAAAATGGTACAATCACCACTGTGGTTTCTTATAAAGTACGGGTGTACCCGTTCTATAATCCAACAATAATGCTCCTTAGTATTTACCTAGATAAATAAAATACATGCCCCAAACTGACTCCTGCCACAAAGTTCCTACCTATTTTATTCATAAAAGCTCCAAATTGAAAACAACTCAAATATCCATCAAGAGGAGAATGGTGAGTATATAAAAGGAGTATTGTACAATACTACTCCACAGTAAAAGGAAGAAACTACTGATAAAGGCAATAAAATTGAAAAACCTTTAAAAACATCATGGTATACAGGAAAAATTAGACAGAAAAGTACATTAATTATAACCCCTCCTCCCACCAGTGAATTTGTCTGTGTTGTTGTCAAGAAACAATTGGTGTATAAATGTGGATCTACTTCTGGGCTCTCTTCTGTGTCTATTTTTCAGACAACAATACCACACTGTCATGATCACCCTATATTTTTCCAGTAGTCATGAGATCGAGGAATGTGATCCTCTGACCTTGTTCTTTTTAAAAGTATTTTTGTTTTCTAGGTCTTCCAGAATTGCATTTTTAACTACTCTAAGCTTTCGTCACCTTTTACCTAAAATTGAAATAGTAATCACTATTTTGCAATAAATCAGTGACTTTTAAACCACCTAGCACAGAAGTCGGTACCAATTAAATATTAATTTTCATCCCTTTTTCTCCTCTTCTTTCCTTCCCCCTCCAAAAGCCTAATAGACTTGTCTATGAGAACAACAGCCTTTCCTCTTGTGAGTTTCAAGAAGTTACAGTAAAATCCAAGAAAAGAAGATAAGGGAACTAAAATAAGCAGAAGAGGGATATTTTGCTGTAAATTTTTACTGTTTTTCCCCCCAGTTCTTTAGAAGGTCTTCATTATTACAGGATTCCATGATTCACATCACCAGTGTCTTATCTGACAGACTTCGTGGCCAAATTTAAAGTGGCTGCTCACATCCCTTTGACTTCTCGGAAGTGTTAGCTAACTCCGAATGCCACGAGGGAATTAGGGTTCCCCAAACCATTCAAGCATCAGACTCACCTAGAGGCTGCTCTTCAGCTATGTTTGGGCCTCACTTCGGACCTCTGTAGCGGTGTGCATATATACACACACCCAAGGGAGTCCGCATGCAACCAGAGAGTGAGGCCCCAAGCCCGGGACTGCCTGACATTATTAACCCAAGTCATGGAAAATTGAAGAGAAACTGGTAGAACCCAGCCAAGCAGACCAACACATACCCCAAAAGAAAGGTAGACTTTGAACAAACCGTTAATCCTAAAACAGTGCTCCATCTACCCTTAATTCAGCTTTGAAAACAGCTATGCACGATACCAAATCTGCCTCATACCCACATGAACTTTTTGAAGCCAGCATGACTATCAGACAGACAAAGGGCCACCTTTGTGGCCCTGACACTGTCCCCCCCTGCCCCGTTCAGAATGACAGTTTTCTGTCACTGTTTCCATCTGCTACACATAATAGAGATCCCAAAATAAATGATTTATACAAAAATAAATTTTTTTCTCTTGTATGTAGGTCTGAATGTAGGTAATCCATGAGATCCTCATAGCCCAGGCTCCTTCTTCCCCACACTCTATCATCCCTCATGTGCTCATCCTCATTACTCAGGAGGGCAGTCAGGGCTCCAGCCATCATATCTGCATTCCAGAGAGCAGACTGGAAAAAGGAATCAAGAAGAAAAGGGCACACTGCATAAAACATCTATCTTTTAAGGAAGGATTCTACCAGCTATTACATGATGCTGCTGCTTACATCCTATTAACTAGAATTAGCCACTTGGCCCGAATGAGTCACATGGTCACACCCATGACACACAATGGGAGCTGGAAAATGTCATTTCATCTTTATTCTTCTTCAAGCTCCTAGCTGAAGTCAGGCATTTCATTACTGTTGAAGAAGAAAACAGTGGATAGTGGGAGAAGCTAGTGGTCTTAGTCACATCTAGTTAAGAAGATATAAATCTAGGGGCACCTGGGTGGCTCAGTTGGTTAAGTGCATGACTCTTGATTTTGGCTCAGGTCGTGATCCCCGGGTCTTGGGATCGAGCCCCGCATCGGACTCCCTGCTCGGCGGGAAGCCTGCTTCTCCCTCTCCCACTCCCCCTGCTTGTGTTCCCTCTCTTGCCAAGTCTCTATCTGTCAAATAAATAAAATCTTTAAAAAATAAAATAAAATAAATAAAAATGAGCACTTGCATCATGAAAATGAAGTTACTTAATCTTGCTCTGATGGGAGAGGGAGAAGAGCCTGACATTTTGTGAACATTTCTTTGAGTACGAAAAATTCACTAACCAAGAAAGCAGTCAGACTTTTTTCCCCCTCTAAGGAATTTGTCCATTTTGTTTAAATTTTAAAATTTACTGACATAAAATTCCAGAAAAGGACAACTGCAAACTGAGGTAAGGGGTTTGGGTCCAGAAGTGGGAGCACCTCTTCCCGCAGGTCATAATGTGCGGAGCTGAGACCGCTAGTCAAGAGGTGTGCGGGTTTCTAACCCCCCCCCCCCCCGCGGTGGGGGGCGGGGTGCGGGCTTAGGTAACAGACTGTGACTTCTCACTGGAGCAACTACTGTGTCTAGATCTCTGCTCTTGGTAGGCTGTCCATCAATTTCAATTCTAGGCACACCTTATGAATGAATCACCCATCACCACACATCCCTGGAGGTCCCGTTCCGTATTCCCATCCTTGTCCCCTTATTGTGTGAAGGCAGGTTTCCTACTCACATATCCTGGTTTGAAACCAAGACTTTTCTCTCTCTCTCTGGATACAAATAAAACCAAGGAATGAGAGGCTGTGGTAGAATGTGGTATGAATGCCCAATGCATCTGGAAAGAGCTCCACTGTGCCCCCTTGTTCCTGGAGTTTGGTGCAGGGAAAGAGCCCTGGCCTTGCGCACGCGGCGTCCATTCTTCTCCTTTTCTTAACCTCAGAGATTCAGTTTCATTCAGGGTAACCATTCACCAAGCGAAAAGCCTCTAGTTCCCCACCTCTTGCAGCTAAGAATGACCAAGTGAAGTCCAGGCCAATTTGATGTGAGCAGAAGGATTCTGGGGGAGCTTTGGGGAGGCTCACACAGCTACGCACCCCTTAATCCTTCCCTCTTCCTCCTTCTCGCCCTCTGAAATGCACAGACACGAGAACACCCCAACAGAGGTTTTCCTGCGTGAGGCGGCAATGCCAGTGTTGGCCACCAGGGGGCACGCGGTCTCCCCGTTTCCCCCCTGGCCCCCACCCCCCCACCCCCCCCCGCGCCGCAAACCCCACCGCTACTCTGGGGGGGACTGAAGCCAGCGCAGCCGCACCCGGAGGTCATTCCGGCCATTCTCTGGTCCCAGCCCGACAGGCACCTTCAGTTCCGGGCATCCATCTGCACAATCCGAGCTGATCCGAGGAGGGGTGCGGGCTCCAAGATCCTCTCGGCTATTCCTTTCCGCAACTGATTGAGCCCCGATTGAAATACTGAAAAGGGCGGACGGGGCCCTGCCCTCCGGGAGCTCACATTCTGGGGGGGGGGAAAGATGAACTGCACCACAAAAACAAATGCACGCGAAAGAAAAAAAGGCCGAAAGCCGTATTTAAGTAAAGCACGGTGCGGTGAGGGAAGGCTGGGCGCCACAGGTGACACGGGAGGGGACATTCAGGCTGTGACCGCGAGTGACGAGACGAAGAAGCCGGCCCCGCACAAGCCTGAGAACGGTGCGCTGGGGGAAGGCTCATCTGTGCAGAAGTGAGTGTGGCCAGAGAAGCCACGAGAAGGGCACCAGCATGGCTGGCTGGTCAGCGGGAGAAGAGGAGAGCGGGAGGGAGGCGGGGGGCAGGGCTGGGTCTGACACACCGCATGGATGACCTAGTTCTGTGCGGAAAAGCTCCCCCAAATACAGGGGCTGGCAACGACAGACATGTATATTGGCGGGTTCCGTGGGCCAGGAATCCCGCTGGCCCTGCGAGCCTCTCCCCCGAGAAATCTCAAGAGGCTGGGGCTCGGGTCTCAGCGGAGGCTCCGAAGGGGCAGGACGACAGCTGCGCGCACTCGGGGGTGCCGGCAGGACTCGGGGTGGACCGAGGTGCCTCTCAGCTCTGGACTGCAGGAACCTCTCCAAGCACCGCCAATAAAACGTCTGCTTCTGCCTCAGAATGAGGGATGTGAGGGGAGAGAGAGAGGAGGGAAAAGAGGAGAGAACACGAGAAAGAGTGAGCGAAACAGAACTCAAAGTCATTTCCAACTCTTGGAAGTGACAGCGCATGGGAGAGAGGTCACTGAGTCCAGTCCACGCTCACGAGAAGGGACTTAGGAAGGGATGTGTCCACGAGGAGGTGGGGATCGCAGGGAGCCACCGAGGCAGAGAAGGGGAAGGCCCAAAAAGGTTCAGTGCCTTGCCCAGAACCCCAGGAAAAAGGTGCAGCCAGGTGTGAATCCAGCTGTGTCCTCCAAGTTGGGCCCTGGCTGCACTCAGGCTTCCTCAGGGGACTCTGGAAAAGACTGTGTTAGTAGAAATGGGGGGGGGGGGGCACTTGGCAGCCTGGATGGGCATTTAGCAGCCCTGTCCACACAGCATCTGGGGCAGAGGGAGCTGGGGTCACTGCCATGCTGAGTTAACACTTACACAGTTTCTGAATCTAATTCTTCATTGGACAGTTGGGAAACTGAGGCCTACAGAGAGGCAAAACCAAGGAGAAATAAAGACTTTCCCAAACAAACAGAAGTTGAGGGAGTTCATTGCCATTACACCTGCCCTACAAGAAATGGTGAAAGGCGTTCTTTAAGTGGAAATAAAAGGATGCAAATTAACATCATAAAACACTGGATATGTATGTAAAATTCACTGTTAAGAGTAAATAAATAGAAGTCATATTCTTCAATATTCTACAGAATTCACTTATAAGTCTACTTTAAAAGTTTAAAAATGCATTATAAATAAACATAACTGCAATAATTTGCTATTGGATGCATAATATGAAAACATATAAACTGTAACATCAATAACCTAAAATGTGAGGAGGGTGGGGAGTAAAAGTGGAAAGTTTAGGAATGCTATCAAAGTTAAATTCTTTTTTTTTTTTTTAAATATTTTATTTATTTATTTGACAGACAGAGACAAAGCGAGAGGGAACACAACCAGGGGGAGTGGGAGAGGGAGAAGCAGGCTTCCCACTGAGCAGGGAGCCCGATGCGGGGCTCGATCCCAGGACCCTGGGATCATGACCTGAGCCGAAGGCAGACGCTTAATGACTGAGCCGCCCAGGCGCCCCTCAAAGTTAAATTCTTACCAGTATAAAATAGAGTATTACATACATAAGATCTTAAGAAAGTATTACATACATGGCAATCCCAAGAAGAACAAAGGTGGAGGCATTACACTTCCTGATTTCAAACCATATTACACAGCTATAATAATCACAGCACTGTGGTACTGGCGTAAAAACAGACACATAGAGAGACCAGTGGAACAAAAGAGAACCCAGAAATAAACTTAATACATACAGTCAAATAACATTTGACAAGACAGCCAAGAACACTCAGTGGAGAAAAGACAGTCTCTGCATTTAATGGTGCTGGGAAAATTGGATAGTCACGTGCAAAAGAATGAAACCAGATCTCTATCTTAAACCACTCAAAAAATTAACTCAAAACGGATTAAAGACTTAAATGTAAGCCTGAAACCATAAAACTCTGAGAAGAAAACATGGAAGAGCTTGTTGCCATGGGTCTTGGAAATGATACCTTTTCTATGACACCTGTATCACAAGCAACAAAATCAAAAATAAACAAGTAGGACTACAACAAACTAAAAATCTTCTGGACAATGAAAGAAATGATCAACAAAATGGAAATGACACCTACAGAATTGGAGAAATTATTTGCAAACAACATATCTGATAAGGGATTAATATTTAAAATATGTAAAGAACACAATTCAACAGCAAAAAAAAAAAAAAATCAATGTAAAAATTGGCAAATAACCTGAATAAACATTTTTACAAAGAAGATACAGAAATGGCTAACAGGTCAACCTCACTATTTATTAGGGAAATGCAAATCAAAATCACAATCTGCTAGAATGGCTACCATCAAAAGGACAAGAGCAAACGGATGCTGGTGAGGACGGGGAGAAAGACCCGTGTGCACTGTTGGTGGGAATATAAAATGGTACAGCCACAAAGGAAAAAAGAAGCGAGATTCCTCAAAAAATTAAAACTGGAACTACCATATGATTCAGCAATCAAAAATTTATTATGTACCCAGGGGCGCCTGGGTGGCTCAGTCAGTTGAGCGTCCAACTCTTGATTTCGGCTCAGATCATGATCTCAGGGCTGTGAGAGCGAGCCCTGCGTGGGGCTCGGTGCTGAGCATGGAGCCTGCCTAAGATTTTCTCTCTCCCTCTCCCTCTGTCCTCCGCCCCCCCTCCCCGGACTTGTGCTCTCTCTCTCTCTAATAAATAAAATCTTTTTTAAAAAATTTAGTATGCATCTAAGAGAAATGAAATCATTGTTCTCAAGAGATTTTTGCAGCCTCATGTTCGTTGCAGCAATATTTAGCCAACATATAGAAACTTTGTGTCAACCAAAAGATGATTAGTTAAAGAAATTGGGGGAGATATATATATATATGGAATACCATTCAGTCATGAAAAAGAAAAGGGAAATCATGTCATTTGTGACAGCTTGGATGAGGACATTATGCTAAGTGAAATAAGTTAGAGAAAGACAAATATTGTATGATCTTACTTGTATGTAGAATCTAAAATAAGCTAACTCATAGAAAAAGAGGTCACATTTGTGGTTACCAGAGGCAAGGGATTTGGAGTGGGGGATCAGGTGAAGGTGGTCAAAAGCTGCAAATTCCAGCTATAAGACAAATAAGTTCTGAGGATGCAATGTGAAAAATCGTAACTGTAGTTAACAATACTGTATTATATATTTGAAAGTTACTAAGAGAATAGATCGTTATTTCATCACAAGGAAAATAATTGTAACAATGTGTGTTGAGGAAGGTTAATCTTATGGGGTAACAGTTTTTCAATATACACATAAATCATGTAGTACATCTAAAACTTCCACAATTACATGTCAATTATATCATAATAAACTGGAAAAACACCCATAATCTAAAATGTTACCACTGTTAGAGTGGCTTCCATTTGCACTCATATAACCATCTTTGTTATGTGTGTTTTTGTTTTTGTTTTTAAGATTTTATTTATTTATTTGAGAGAGAGAGAGCCCAAGATGGGATAGGGTCAGAGGGAGAAGCATACTCCGTGCCGAGCAGGGAGCCCGATGTGGGACTCGATCCCAGGACTCTGGGATCATGACCTGAGCCGAAGGCAGTCGCTTAACCAACTGAGCCACCCAGGCACCCTGTTATGTGTGTTTTTAAATAATTCTCTAAATGCAATACAGAATGACAATCACATCCATTCACTTAACAACACAGTTCTCTTAGTAGAAGGCGGGTAACACTATTCTAATCCTCTTTATTACATGATTTTTTTAAAAACTCTCTCTAAATGCATTACAGAAATGCTATCACATCCGTTCCTGGAATAACATTCTGGTCCAAGTAGCTTGTGTGGATCACTCAGAGAGCAAACGCTGGCACGTGAGTTTTTAGCCACTTCTCTCGTGTGTTATATAACGGCATTACACCATTACCTTGGATAACACTGTTTTCCTAGCCAGCGGGCAGCACACTTACAAACCTTGCTATTACATGTGTTGTGTTTTTTTTTAAAGATTTTGTTTATTTATTTATTTGACAGAGAGGGTGAGAGAGCACAAACAGGGGGAGTGGCAGAGGGAGAGGGAGAAGCAGGCTCCCCGCTGAGCAGGAAGCCCGATGTGGGACCCGGTCCCAGGACCCTGAGATCAGATGGTTAACTGACTGAGCCACCCAGGTGCCCATTACATGTGTTTTTAAACACTTCTCTAAATGCATTAGAGAAGAGCAATCATACCCATTCCTTGAAATAACAATCCTCTCAAAGTAGCTTCCACATAATACTCATATAACCATCTTTACTATGTGAATGACAGAATGTGTCCAGCATACATTCCTGGAATAACACTCTTGTCACTGTAGCGTGCAAGCAGAACTGTTTTGTGTTTCAGTCTCAGCCTGGTGATAACCAGTGTGGCCGGGCCGGCCTGTGTGGTTCTTAGTATGATTGCAAGATGCCCTCACCAATAACCATCAGGAAACTTTGAAAAAAAACAACAACAGGTTTATTACTTACAAGTCCTAGAAATTACATGCACACCTGAGGCCACACTTCAAGGTTGCAGGTGGGGGAGGGGAGCTAGAGTTCTGCTTTTATTGGAGTCCAGGGTGGGGGCCTAGGGTTTCGTGGGCTCACTTTTTATTGGTAAATTCTAAACATAACAGTGGAAATCTAAAGCATGGGAAGAAAAAAAACAAGTGGCCCAAATGGTCAGTTACCAAACCAACAGAGATAAACACAGGAGCCTCAGGGGTGGGGTGCAGGCCAGACCTGAGAGCCACCTCAGAATGGATGCCTCTTTGGAGTGGACCCTCAGCAATCAAAGCATATGTCAGGTGCTTGCATTACAAACAGAGAAAACCCAACTGTCCAGCCTTATGCTCCAAGCACCCTTACAAATACATATGATTTAAAACACTTCTCTACATTCAATACAAAAAAGATATCACATCCACTCCCTGAAATAACTCTTCTCAAAGTAGAATTCAAGCAGCACTCTTAGATCCATTCTTATTACATGTGGTTTTAAATTCTCTTCAAAATGCCTTACAGGATGGATAGTACATCCGCGCACTGAAATAACAATCCTCTCAATGATGGATTTATATATCACTCTAACAATGATCTTTTCTCCATTGAGTATTCTTGGTTCCCTTGTCAAAAATTAGTTGACAGTGTAGACATGCATTTATTTCTGGGCTCTCGATTTATTTCTATTAGTCTATATGTCTGTTTTATACCAGTACCATACTGTTTTGATCACCTTAGCTTTTTTTTTTTTTTTTAAGATTTTATTTATTTCATAGAGACACAGCGAGAGAGGGAACACAAGCAGGGGGGAGTGGGAGAGGGAGAAGCAGACTCGCCACTGAGCAGGGAGCCCAATGTGGGGCTCAATCCCAGGACCCTGGGATCATGACCTGAGCTGAAGGCAGCCACTTAATGAGTGATCACCTTAGCTTTATAAGATAGCTTGAAATCAGGAAATGTGAACCTCCCATAGGATTGCTTTTGCTATTCAGGGTCTTTAGTTATTCCATATAAAATTTTGGGATAATTTTTTTTCTACTTCTGTAAAAATTTCCATTGGAATCTTCATAGGAATTGCACTGAATCTATAGATGGCTTTGGTTAATATCGAGATTTCAAAAATATTAATTCTTGTATCAATGAATATGGAATGCCTTTCCATTTATTTGTGTTTTCTTCAATTTCTTTCATCAATGTCTTACAGTTTTCAGTGAAGAGACCTCTCATCTCTTTGGTTAAATTTATTCCTAGGTATTTTACTGTTTTTCATGCTACCATGTATAGCAGAGTTTTATTTTTGAAAAATTTTTTTTAGTGTATAGAAATGCTGCTAATTTTGTATCCTACAACTTTCCTGAAATCATTGCTTAGCTCTAACAATATTTTGGTGGAGTCTATAGGATGCTCTCTATTTAAAATCATGCCATCTGCAAACATAGACAGTTTTACTTCTTCCAATCCTATTCTGACACCTTTTATTTCTTTTCCTTGCCTAAGTGCTCTTCCAGTATTATGCTGAATGGGAGTGGTGACACGGGACACCCCATCTTCTTTCTGATCTTAGAGGGAAGCTTTCAGACTTTCACCATTGAGTATGATATTAGCTGTGGGCTTGTCATATCCACTCTTCTATAATTAATTTGTTATGAGTTTTTGTCAGGAACAGATGTTAAATTTTGTCAAATGCTCTTTTTACATCTATTGAGATGATCATATGATTTTTTTCTTTTGTTCTTTTAATGTGCTCTATCACCTTTCTTGATATTCATATGCTAAATTATCCTTGCATCCCAGGGATAATTCCCACTTGAACATGGTAAAAAATCCTTTCAATATGCCACTAAATTCGGTTTGTTGGTATTTTATTGAGAATTTTTGCATCTATATTCATCAGAAATATTGGCTTATGGTTTTCTTTTGTTGTAGTGCCCTTTTCCGGCTTTGGTGTCAGGGTAATGCTGGCCTCAGAGAATGAATTAGGAAGTATTCCTTCCTCTTCTGTTTTTTGGACTAGCTTGAGAAGGATAGGTATTGCTACATTCCCATATGTTTTGGTATGTTGTCTTTCTATTTTCATTTGTCTCAAGATACTATTTTACCCATTAAATTTATTTTTTCATACACTGGTTTTTGAGGGAGTATTATTTAATTTCCATGTATTTGTGAGTTTTTCCAATTACCTTCCTGTTATTTTTTTAAATTCATACCATTGTAGTCAGAGAAAATACTTGGTATGATTTCAATCTCCTTGAATTTGCTAAGACTTGTTTTGTGGGCTAACATATGGTCTACCCTAGAAAGTTCCATGGGGGCTTGAGAAGAATGTGTATTCTGCTGTTGTTGGATAGAATGCTCTGTGTATGTCCATTAAGTCCATTTGGTCCATAGTGATGTTCAAACCTGCTGTTTCCTGGTTGATTCTCTCTCTGGATGATCTATCCTTTTTGAGAGAGGGGTATTAAAGTACCCTAATATTATTGTATTGCTGTTTATTTTTCCTTTTAGCTCTGTTAATTTTACTTTATGTATTTAGTTGCTTTAATGTTGGGTGCATAGGATATATACAAATATTATATCTTCTTGATGGGTTGATGCTTTTACTGTTATATAATGAACTTTTCTCTTTTTACTATTTTTAAAGTTGATTTTGTCTGATATAAATATAGCTATCTCTGCTATTTTGGTTACCATTTGCATGAAATATCTTTTTCATCCCTTTGCTCTCGGTCTGTATGTGTCTTAATGCTAGTCTCTTGTAGGCAGCATATTGTGAGATTTTATTGTTTTATCCATTCAATCATTCTATGTCTTTGAAGAAGCCATCTTTACATTAAAGTAGTATTGATAGGTAGGGACTTACAATTGCCATTTTGTTCATCATTTTCTGACTCTTGTAGAGTCCGACTGTTCCTTGCTTCTTACCCATTTGTGTTTTGATGTCTTTTGGTCGGTATGCTTTGACTTCTTTATGATGTTCCTCAGTATAAATGCCATAGGTTTTTCCCTTGCGGTTACCATGAAACATATAAGGTATCTCAAAATTATAAGTCTATTTTAAACAGATAACAACTTAAATTCAACTGATAACTACTTTAACTCAACTTGATTGTTGAATTGACTTAAATGTTAACTTAAACGTTGAATTTAAGCTTTATACTTTTACTTCTCTCTCACACATTCTCATTATTGGTGTTAGAGTTTACATATTTTTATATTGTATACCCAGTAAATGGTTATTGTATTCATGGTTATTTTTACTAAGTTTTTTTGTTTTTAACTTTTAAACTAGCATTGTTAGGGAATTATGTACCACCACAGAATAAGCCTAAGACCACACATACACCAAAAAAAGAGCCTTGCAGGGCTTGGAGCTGGTCTCCCTTTCACCCAGTCAAGGGAGCTAATATATAGCCCACACCTACTCCTGAATGTAGATGCCCACCCCACCTGATGAAAAAGCCTGACCTGAGCACCTGGGAAGCTGCCTAACCCAACGGCACTTGAGTGGAGATCATGGCCAGCAGCACTGTACATCTACAGTGAGGACGCTGGCTCCATCTGGCCAGGGAACCTGGGACATATTTCTGCCTGACCAGCTCCCCAGACAAGAGTTTTGCCAGCCTGGAGGCCTGTTCTGCGGCCCTGCCTGGGCAGGGAAGCTACTCTCCTGCTCTGCCTACCACTGAATACAACCTCCACCTATTCTCACTGCAGAAGTTAGTACAGGCAGCTCAATAACCTCCTCAGGAACCCTTCACTCTCAGCATACCATCCTCAGTCCACCATCCACCTCTGCGAGTTGCAAGACAGAACTAAGTGCCAAGTCCAGACATAAACCGTTTCAGCTGGGCAAGAAAGAAACCTTTTCCAGAAGTTTCCAGAACACTTTTGCAAACAACTCTGGTGAGAACTAGAACACGTATCGATCCCAAACAACTCTCTGAGAGGAGTGTCTTTTGTGACTGGCTTACTCCAGTCAACCTTTACCTCTGAACCTTCCCAGGCTAAGGTGAAAAACAAGTTAATGCTCTGCCATCAAGAGAAAAATGAGTGTTGGGTAGAGTCTGTAAGAACCTATCAATTGTTTGGAAGTTAATTTAAGAAATAACAGCTAACACATACACAGCTCTTCTTAAATTGCCCCTATGAGCGAGACACTATCAATGTCCCCATTTTACAGATGAGAGTCTGAGTACAGACAGTAATGTGTCTCAAATCTATTAAGTGATAGAGCCAGACACATCGTAAGAACCCAGGCAATCTGATCTCTAATTCTACAGCCTCCCCTATACTGGAGAAGAAATGAGTAAGAGAAAATATGTATATACAACATCATAATACAAATGTAGATGGTTCCTGTTATACTGGGGCTATGCAACTCATACCTAAGTAGATTTCTCATTGGAACATTTCAGCTGGATATTTTCTTCATATAATGGAAACCAATAGTGTTTGAACTCAAGTAGTACTGTCCACATCTGCTTTCATTAATTAACTTGATATTGCTTATTTTTTCAAAGATTTAGAGAGAGAGAACATGCATGGGCAGGGGAAGGGGCAGAGGGAGAGAGAGCGAATCCATAAGCAGAATCCCCAGCTGAGTGTGGAACCTGACTCGGGGCTCAATCCCAGGCCCCCAAGATCAGGACCTGAGCCGAAACCAAGAGTCGGCTGCCCAACCGACTGAGCCACCCAGGCACACCGATACTGCTTATTCTGTGTAATTAGTACTTTCATTACACCTACTGGTGGACCCTGAGGCAGGTGAAAACCTCATAGACACAATGTCTGAATTCTTTATTGAAAACTCAATACATAACACTGGCCATATCCACTTTTATATGCCAGGAAACTGTGAGAGAACACATAGGAGATGTGGTAAAATTGTGGAGTATTATTTCACTTAACATATATATCGAATAAGATAAATTGGTCAGCTTTTAATAAGGAACACCATTGTTATCTGTCACATAGTGAAGGGAACAAAATATTTTACGTAGTAAACTCACAGAGATAAGCACTTATCACACAGGGATTCTTCACACACATGCTCACTGCTGTTATCCTAATTATTCATCGTGTGCTGTTTTTAAGTGAGATGGGAAGCTGCTGGAGGAATCTTAGAGAGCGAACAATGTCAGACTTTCTGCTTTTATTAAGGAACATTTACACTCAAACATGAATATATATAAATAATTCACAATAAATTTTGTAAATTGAATACACCTACAATCAATATTGAGATAAAAAGAATACTATTAGCACCAGAGAAGCCCCCTTAAGTCAATCTCTGCAACCTGCCACCATCCAGGCAACCACCATCCCAACTTCTAACACCATGTATTACATCCGCCTGCTTCTTGAGTGGAAAAACACAGCACTTACTCTTCTGTGTTGTTTCTTTTGCATGCATACAATTGTGGTTCATTCATTACTACTGCTGTAGAATACAGCACTGAACGAAGAGCACAATTTATGCACGCATTTCAGTGTTGGTGCCCGTTCATGCTATTTCTACTTCTTCTGGGCTATTGAGAATACTACCACCATGATTATTCTTTCAGGAAACATATATTTCTGTTCGAGATACACCTAGAAGTATAATTACACAGCCAAAATTTACATGTATGTTCAGCTTTAGAAAGAGTCCATTTTTCCAAAGTGCACAACTTACATTCCCACCAAACTTTTATTAGTCCCAGTTGCTTCAGATCTTCATTATCAGTTGGTGTTTTATCACTGTAGTCATTCTGGTGTGCAGTGGTATTGCATTTTTGTTAGAATTTGCTTTTCCTTGATGACTAATGAAATTGAGCAACTTTCCACATTTACTGATCATTTAAGTATACTCTGTGAATTATGTTCAATCTGCTGCTCATTTTTCTTTTTCTTGCTGATTTGTTGGAGTTCCTTCTATATTCTGTAGAAGAGTCCTTGGTTTGAGATATGCATTGCAATTATCTTCTCCCAGTCTTTTAACTCCTATGTTTTTTTTTGGTTTTTGTTTTTGAACAAACAGTTCTTAATTCTAATGTAGTCGAATTTATCTATGGTTTTTGTTTCTTGTTTAAGGTATCTTAGCCAAAGTCATGATGCTCACCTATATTTTCTTCTGAAAGTGTTACCTTTCACATTTAGATGTACAATCCATACGAAACGAGTTTCTGTGTATGGTGGGTGGCTACAAAGTGTTTTTCTTACACATAGAGAGAGCCAATTAACCCAGCACCATTTATCAAAAATGCCATCTTTTTACCACAATATCACAGTGTCACCTTTGTCATAGACTAATATATTGGGGCCTGTTTCTGGGCATTGTTTATGCTTGTGCCTATACCACCATTTTGATATCCAGCAATCTAAGTCCTGTAGATTTATTTTTCTATTTTCAGGTTGTCTTAGCTATGGTTAGTCATTTCATCTGCATATACATTTTAAATTCAGACTTGCTAATTTCTAATTAGCTGCTAGATGGTTTTTAGGGTTGCACTGAATCTACCATTCAATTTGGGGAGGGGGGAATGAATCTTCAAAGTCATCAACACAGTGAGTATATCCTTCCATTTATTTTGGTCTTCAACATCCCTTAATTTGGCAATGAAGTTTTTAGATTTCTAGAACTTACTGTTTTAGGACTATTGTAAACCTAACAGCAATGTAACAGTAGTTAAAGTGTACATCTTGATATAATTTAATACACCTGTATAAGCATCACCACAATGTAGTGAACTTATCACCCGCAGGGATCACTGCCTAATGTCCACTGACATGAAAACAATTATCTCCTAGATTTTATCTGTTTCCCTTTTCCCTGTGTTTTTAGGCAGGCAGGTAAATCTGGTCTCTGCTACCCTATCCTGGGTGGATACAACTTTCCTGGTATCACTTATTTTCTATTTGTAGTTTATATATAGAAACAATTTTTGTACAGTGAGTTTGCTAATTCACTTACTTCTAATAACGTCTCCATAGATTTTTTTCCACATTTCTATGCAATGATACCACCTACCAATAATGAGTTGTGCTTCAATCTCCCCAGTTTTATGCCTTACACTTCTTTTTCCTTTTTGCCTTACTGATAAGCTAGAGCCTTCAGTCCTATGTTAAACAGAAGTGGTAATAAGCATTCTTGTCTCATTCATATCAGGAAGAGATATCTCAGTATTTGTCTACTTGGTATGGTGTTTGCTGTATGTTGGTTTCCTTGTTTTTGACGAGCTTTCCTTCCATTCCTAGTTTTGTTTTTTTAACCACAAATGGGTGTAAAGTTTTATCAAATTTGTTTTCTGCATCTATTGAATTAATCAAGTGGCTTTACTTGCTTTTTCTACCGATGTGGTAGGTTACGTCAATTAACTTGAACTTTTAAATATTTATTCTGAAATAATTTCACACTTAAAAAAGTCACAAGCATAATACCAAAAAGACTCCCATAATCCCCTCACTCCGATTCCCCTAACTGCACTGCGCCTCCTCCATCTGTCCCTCGCATACTTGCACTCACACACACAAATTATTAGTCTTTCTCTAAAGCATCTGAAAATAAGCTGCAGACATGAGGCTCCATTACCCCTACCTACTCCAGGGTGTATCTTCCACTAAGGCACCCAACAATCATCCAAGTCAGGAGATAAACACTGATAAACACCACCATCCAATCCATATGCTGAATTTTGCCAACTGTTCTAACAATGTCTAGTCTTCCTTTTTGTTATTTTAAAATATCTCCAGTCTCAGAGTACCTGGGTGGCTCTGTCGGTTAAGAGTCCAACTCTTGGTTTTGGCTCAGGTCATGATCTCAGAGTCGTGAGATCAAGCCCCACATAGGGCTCCCCACTCAGCAGGAAGTCTGCTTGAAGATTCTTTCCCTCTGCCCCTCCCCCTACTCACTTGATCACTCACTCTCTAAAGTAAATAAATAAATCTTTAAAATAGATCAGTCTCCTCCAATCTGGAGTTTTCATGTCCTTCACATTTTTAAAGACAATAGGCTTTGCATTCAGTAAAATAACCTTTCAAATGGGTTCACCTGGTATCTCCTCAGCATGGTCATGCTTTCTTGGCAAAAATACCACATAGATGATGCTGGCTCTTCTCAGGGCATCCCATCAGGGGACACATCGTGTTGACCTGTCCTACTCCACTGGTGAGGTGAACTTTGATCACCTAATCATGTTGGTTTCTGCCGGGTTTAATCATAAAATCACCACTTTCACCTTTGCAGCTGATTAGTATTTTGTGGGGAAATATCTGAAGATTATGTTAATATCATATTCTTCATCAAACCTCTACCCACACACTCTAGCCTATGTTGGCAACTACCACCTAAATCAACCACCACTCTGATGGCTGCTATGGTGTTTTCCTATTTCCATTATTCTCCCTACATTAATTGGCATCTTCTGTAAAGAAAAGTTTTCCCTTCTCCTCCATGAATTTACTCATTTATTTATATCACTATAAATTAATGGATTCACATTTTATTAAGTCTCTTGTATTCTGATGCTATCATTATTTTTTGTCCGAACGGTCTCAAATTTGGCCAGTGGAACCTGTCCAAGATGGTACTTTTGTCTCCAAGAGTCTCTGAACATTTTCTGTCTGGTAGGTAAGATGATTCAGGTTCATCTTATATTTCTTCCTATCTCTGACCTGGAACCTGCCATCACTCCAGAAACTTGGTCTCTTTTTTGGTGGAGGACAGCATTTAGAAATTAGTAAACTGGCACCTGGGTGTGCTCACTGCTTCTGGGGTATCACTGTGTGCAGGCCCTCTCAGCAGATAGATCCATAAAACACACACACACACGCACACACACAACTCCTATGAGTTACGTTTCAATCCAACACTCCGGGGTTTTCTAACTTTCCCCTTCTCCATTTCTATGAAAGCCTCCTCCAGTCTGGCTCTCATCATCCGCAATACATTTTACTTGCTCAGTGTTAAGTATTTCAGCCATGCCGATCGTCTCTTCCAGCTGCCCTCAACACTCCTGATGCAGGTGTGCACCTCACCACAATACCTTTCTCATCCCCCAACGCAGGCCTGTTCTGACGTCCACTCTAGGAAGGGAAGGCAAGAGAGAAATACAGGAAGCACGAGGGAGAAAGGAGAACGTGAGAGGAAGAACTGGCCAAACTGATTTCATTTTAAATATTAAATCCTTTGGCTCCTCTAATAAACATTACTTGGTCCATGGATATGACTGGATTTTTTTAAATTTAGGATTATGCACCTTAATTCATAAAATACTGGTAACTTTACTTTCCTGAAATGTCTTTTACAGGTTTTGGTATCAAGGTTATACTGAGCTCACAAAATGAATTAGAAAAGTTCCATCTTCCTTTCTCTGGAAAAATTCATAAAAGCTTGGTATCATTTCCTTCTTAAATATTTGGAATAACTACAGTGAAGCCATCTGTTCTTAAGAGTTTTCTTTCCGGGCACGTTTCTGTTTTTTTGTTTGTTTGTTTTTTTAAATACCAGGCATCGTTTGCAATTGCAATAAGGTACAATCTACCTCTGATATGACCTTGCTTTTACTGATAGCATGCTGTGCTCAGCAAGGGCCCAACCTACTGGCAGTTCCCAAATTCTAATCATTTTTTCTTAGTACTGAAAAAAAATCTACTTTCAGCTTTGCTTTTCAGGCTCCTGGCCTGTGCTGAGTCAGTCTTCTAAAAATTTCTTTAAAAACTGTCTATGTGTCTGACCTCTAATGTTTAGGAATTTTTCACTCCAGCCTTGACGGCCAAAAGCTCTGCTGGCTCTCGTCTCTGCCCTCCTAAGAGTTCCAGCCTCCACCTGAGCCATGCTCAATACTCAGGCTCCTCCCTGTGGCCAGAACTGGCAAGTGCTCCCAGGTAAAACAGCTGCATTTTGCCCGTGTACTTTCTATGATTCACTCCTCTCCTGAATGTTACCTCTAGTCCTCTTTGCTTCTGCAGCAATAGGCTGCATTCAAATAGATGCTTTTTGTGATATTTTTCTAGTTGTTCTCAGTTAGTACACTGATCTGCTGTAAGCTACTATAACCCACCCAGTAGTAGTATCTACTTGTGCTTTTTTAAAGCTCTATATTTAAGAATGCATTTTCATATATAAATGTTTCAGTTTTTTTAAATTGTTACATCACATATGAAAGGTGTTAAGTATGTGGAGAAAGAGAGTTGGGTACAGTAAGTCACTCACAACAGGATGACACTTGCCAGGGAAGAAACCACCTATGCTCCACACTCACTTTTCCTACATTCACTATGTTGCATGCATAGCAACTCACCTTTCCCCTTTGATCCACTATTCCAGGATGAGCCACTCAAAATCAGTCTATCCCAGAATTACTAAAACATCCTGCTGGCAAGCTACTCCTACATGTGTCACCAGATCCAAAATCTCTCTCTTTTACCTAGACATCAGAAAGTCCTGTTGGTGGGTCCTCTTGCTAAAAATCTTCTCTTGTTCTGCATATGCCTGAGCAATAAGCCTCTGACGTGCTTACAACTGTGCTCCCAGTATGGTGTGTTTTCACGTCTAATACCTTAAACAGAGGGGAACAACGGACCTGGCAAGGGGCCAAAGTGTATCTTTACAAAAATAAAACACTATTTCTAAATGAAAAGTTCTCCACATTTCCTCAATTGCTAGAAACCCTTCAAAATCTCTGATGTATAAGCTTAGATTTAACTTAAAGCTTCCACATATTTAAAATATTTTCTCTAGTAACTTCCAACATCGACCAGATCCTACTTCAAGCACTTCACACAAGTCATCACCTCAGAGTAAATGTTTTCCTATAGTTTCCTATAATTTGTGCATTTTCTAAGGCCCGTGGATAAAGTGTTCTCTACCCTATGAATGCTGATAGAGGTTTCTAACTTATGTGTTTTCTTTGATGTTTAGTGAGGTGTGGCTTTGGGCAAAAGGTTCCCTATATTCATTCACCAATAGGTTTTCTCCACTGAGTTTTCTGATATACAGTATGGTTCAAATTCCAACACAAAAGTTTTCTATATTCCATAGCTTCATATCATTCTCTCCCCTCTGTAAATTCTCTGCTATATTGTGAGAACTGACTTTAGACCAAAGATGTTCTTAAAATCATTGTATCAATGGATTTTTCTCCCCATTTGTGTTCTTTTTCTATAAACTCTTGACTTCACCCAGAGTGATTTCCCTCATTTATTACATTTATAGGGTTTCTCCCCAAATGTGTTCGTTGATGTACCGTGAGTTTAGACTTCACATAGAATGATTTTCCACAAACATTACATTCATAGGGCTTTTCCCCCGTGTGTGTTCTATGATGTGCAATGAGTTTTGACTTTACACAGAATGATTTTCCACATTCATTACATTCATAAGGTTTCTGTCTTACGTGAGTTCTCTGATGAACAATTAGGGCTGACTTCTGACGGAAATTTTTCCCACATTCATTACATCCAAAAGGTTTCTCTCCTGTGTGTCTTCTCTGATGTTCTGTGAAACCCGAGTAGTAGCAGAAAAATTTTCCACATTCAATACATTCATAGGGTTTCTCACCTGTGTGAGTTCTCAGATGTTTGGTAAGAGTTGACTTCTCAGAGAAGGATTTCCCACATTCGTTACATTCATAAGGTTTTTCCCCTGTGTGAGTTCTTTGATGTTTAATGAGGTCTGATTTTCTGAGAAAGGCCTTCCTACATTCATAACATTCATAGGGCTTCTCCCCTGTGTGTGTTTTTTGATGTACAGTAAGGACGGACTTAAATGAGAAGGCTTTCCCACATTCACAACACTCATATGGTTTCTCCCCTGTGTGTTTTCTCTGATGTTGAGTGAGGGTAGACTTTTCACTGAAGGATTTCCCACATTCCTGACATTCAAAAGGTTTCTCCCCTGTGTGAATTCTCTGGTGTTTAATGAGGTCTGAATTCTTGTAGAAAGTTTTCCCACATTCATGACATTCACAAGATTTTTCCCCTGTGTGTGTTCTCTGATGTCTTGTGTGGGCTGACTTCTGGTTGAAGGTTTTTCCACATTCATGACATTCATAAGGTTTTTCTCCTATGTGTGTTCTCTGCTGTACACCAAAGACTAACTTTTCACTAAAAAGTGTTCCACATTCATTATATTCAAGTATATTGTCAATTGAGTGGGTTCTCTGAATTGGAATGAGGTTTGACTTCTGGCTGAAAGGCTGAACACTCTGATGCTCAAAGAGAATGGATTCCTCAAAGAAGTTTTCTCCACATTCATTAAATTCACAGTGATTCTCTCTTGGATGTGTTCTCTGATGAGCAATGAGAGATGACATATCACAGAAGATCTTCCCATATTCAGTGTATTCACAGGTATTCTTCCCTGTGTAAGCTTTCTTATTTACAACAAGGAGTGAATTCTCATGGAAAGCTTTCCTACATTCACTGTATTCAAAAGGTTGCTCCAAAATTTGAATTTTCTGATGGTGAACAAAGTCGTCATTAAGGTGGAAGCCATTCCCATTTTTATTATATTCATAAGGTTTCTCTTCAGAATGAATTCTTTCATATTTATCATTATGGAGCCAATTTCTACCTTTGTTAAACTCATTGAACTTCTTTCTTGAATAGTTTCTACTGTTATTAATTGATTCTGAAATATAAATAGAGGAACAAGGAAGATTAGTTGACAAGGATATTTAGGAGAAACAAAATTAATTAGGTTTCGGGGAGTGGACAAGCTTAGTTCATTATCTCCTCATGTCTCGATTATAACAACAGTATACACACTTCCAGTCTCATCTCTCTTTTCCATTCCACACAATAACAACAAATCAAATTTCTAAGACCTCTAATTCAAAAGGGAATGGTACGATAACGCTATCTCTAGTATCTCTAATTCTGTTTCTAGCTCTGATGCACCGGGAATAAAAACACACAACAAAATAGCAAAAACAATGAGTGGTCAAGCCATCCTTGCCACAGGATCAGATTTACAGCTCTTTTGATTTATAGTATTTTCCCTTTATTCCATCAGAGTTGTTCAATAGTGTGGACTTCTCCTGGCCATCAAACCCTAAACCCTCTTCCAATGTTTTCTGGCTTTCTCCCAACCAAATCTCACCTCATTTAACATTAGTCTTCAATCCTGCAAATATATATATATATATATATATATATATATAGACTAATGTTAAATGAGGTGAGATTTGGTTGGGAGAA